>NC_089499.1:54271663-54572206 GCF_036850765.1 Saccopteryx bilineata | reverse complement strand
TCTACAACCATTTCCTCATGCATCTTATCAAAATACATTTGGTCACCATGTTCACTTTCTTTGTCCTTAGAAGAAATAAAATCATTGAAATCTGAAACTGGGAGTGTCTCAGAGTGTGGGGTAGTTCGTATTGCTGAAGGAATATTAGGATATGTGATCATATGCTGTTTTTTCTTACCGATGCCCTTTGTATGGAACAAACAGAAATAACAGTCACTGCTGTGGTCCGTAGGTTCACACCAAACCATGGAAATACCAAAGGCATTCCTTTGCATTTTCTTTCTGTCCAATCATGAAGCATTTCCTCACAATTATGACACACAATATGAGGAGCCCAATGCTTGTCTTGATTGCCAAGGGGAACTTGAAAATAGGCAATATATGAACGTGTCACAAATGATGAAATATTGTGCCTTTGATGTTGAAGTGTGTAACAGCCACATATATAATAGAATTTGTCAGGATTATTCTTACATTTATGCCTACTCGAAGAAGCAATGATTCAATCTTAAAACAAAATAAGAGGGTGTTTTTTATCAGATAATAATTTTTTACATTTAAAAACAATTACAATTATGTAAAAGTGATATTTGTAAAACATTAATTGCCTTGTGGTTATGTTCAATCCAAGATTCATTGCCCTTTAACTTTAATTTAAAAATGAATGCATGCCATTAACTGTAACAAAAAGAAATTAAAATTGCATAAAAACTTGAGCATACACCGAAAAATGGATTTCAGATTTGGAATCAGCAATGTATAAATATATAGAAATAGTTCTAAAACCTCATGCAACAGAAAATGAAAAAAAAATTGTTCCCCAATGTAATAGATGCTGCTTAATGACTGTCTTATATTTTGTTCTATCCTCCTTTGCAGCTAAGAGTTTTCTCTGTTTAACAAAACTGAGTGAGAAGTTTCTTAGCTTATTGAAATTTATGTATAAAATAAGTTAATTCATGGGATATTATAAACCAGAATTTCTAAACCTAAATACCCACAGTAGTAGGTAACAAAGAAAGAGTAGTTAATGTAATGCTTTAGGTGTTAAGCTATTACATTATGTTTAGCTTTAACAGTGGCTTAACCACATTGTCCTTTCAAATTCATTGCCCTTTTAATACTAAAGCTGTGTGCCAGTCAACTACAATGGCCAGACCAAGACAGTGCCCACCTAATCTTATCTAGTGTTGATGGCTCAGGAGAAGTTACCTCTCTCTCCTCTACATTTCAAATGCTAATATTCTAATATTAAATTTTAGAGTCCAACTTCCCACTCCCAGATATTCACTGATATCAGAGCATGAATATCCATCTCACTATAGAAATATATTACATCTTCTAGAAGCCTGGAAGGGTCAGTTATAATTAAAAATCTGTGTATGTAATGGGCTGTTGAATTACATAACTAGCATATAATTTAAAATGGAATTGTTATATTAAAAAAGTATGGATATATTATTAAGTAGATTATAAATTTTATGTGATTTTATAAGTTTAAGGAGACTTTTTAACCTAGTTTCACATTTTTAAAACTCTGTATAAGTCCTCTAATCTCAATGAAAGAAAAGAAGACAGTCAATCACAAAAATATTTACCAGCCATTCATGTTCTACTGTCTATAGCTGTTAGGTTTATTTGGTGAAACAACTAAGAAACTGCTCTAGAACTATATATTCATCTTATAATTTTCTGGATACTTCAAGAGTATCCAAACATTTACTGAATTTTAAGCTTAAATTTATCCTACCTTCAGTCAATTCAACTGAGGATTCTTAATCTCCTCTGCACCAAGATCTGCAGTAAGTGCTGAAGGTATTCTGATGTAAACAGCCCTAGCCTTCAACAAACTATCAGTTACTTGAGGGAGGGAAAGAATGAGTTGCAACAGACCTACGCCTGTCCTGCATTTAGCACTCATGCTTTCACACGTACATGGTCCTGGAAAGTCCACGTCACAGAAGGCCTTAACAGTCTTGTTGAGGCTGACATTTGGATTTTATGTGTGGTTAGTCATTGATTCTAGCTGACCTCCCAGTACTTATTGCTTCCTGCTGCCTTAATTTATTGCATTATATAAGTAAAGTGAGGTGCTTTGGGGTATTGTTGAGTGTGCAAAGTTTTCAGGATATACCCATCACGGATGTCAGGGGTTTTCTCTATAAAGATGTAATGAGTACTTTTAGTACTTTATAGTTTCTGACTTTTAGGGCTTTATATAGTGTTATAAAGTGCTAATGCTTTCCTCCTGTCCAAATCCTATCAATCCATCTCCCCCATTCTATTTGTTTTATCTAAATATCAAGAAGTTTTTACCAATGTTTCAGTTTTAGGTTTTATTGTTTGTTGTTGTTATTTGTTTGTTTTTTGCTAATGTTAAATAATTTGGAAAATTAGGCATTAGAATCCTGCTTTTGCATAAGGATTGAGAAGTTCTCTAGCCTCGTCCTCTATTTATATTTGAAGAAGGGGCTATGTCTAGTCTGGGGTTATAGGCGTGTGTATGTGTGTGATTGCTTAATGCACAAATGAAAAAAATATATTATGCAGGGAATAATCTTCACTGTGACCATTTCAGTGGTGGGGATGGTAATAGATTCTCAGGAATTATAAAGCTTTACTGGGAAGTTTCAAGTTTAAGTCAAACTGCGTGCATATCAATTAAATGCTTGGCATGTGTCATGGCAAATGTGTCATGGGCAATGAAAGAGAGTGTGATTTATATATAAAACATAGTCATACTCCCCAAGGAACAAATGTGCATGATTGTTCTCAATGCCATGCACCATATGATTTGTGTGTGTGTGTGACAGAGACAGAGAGAGACAGAGAGAGGGACAGATAGGGACAGATAGACAGGAACAGGGAGAGAGATAAGAAGCATCAATTTTTCATTGTGGCACTTTAGTTGTTCTCTGATTGCTTTCTCATATGTACTTTGACCAGGAGGCTACAGCAGACCTAGTGACCCCTTGCTCTAGCCAGCAACTTTGGGCTCAAGCAGATGAACCTGCTCCCAAGCCAACGACCTTGGGGTTTTGAACCTGGGTCCTCTGTATCCCAGACTGACGCTCTATCCACTGCGCCACCTCCTGGTCAGGTACCATATGATTTCTTTTACTAGGGAATTACTTTATATATTTCACCAAAAGTTCAACAAATTTCTCAATACATGTAGTTTAAAACGAGGCACTAGATCAAAGATACTTATTTGATAGAGTATATTTTCCATTCTTACCCAACATAAAGACTATTTTAACTCCAAATCTATAAAAATAAAAATGTAAATGTTTGTTTGTTTAAAATCTTAAATCTCCAAATGTTTTTCACCAATTGCTTTGAAATTTTGACATACTGCTGCATTCAAATATGCACTCTTTTTTATATACCTCCTATTATATAGATATAGATGTCACACCTGTGACAGGTAAAAACATGCTTTTTTTAAAAAACAGCGCCATCTGTTGTACATAAAAGCAACACATGCTATACTAAATATTTTACGATTCCATTTTAATGTTTCCAATTTACAATTCATTTACATGTGGCCAGACTTGAGGATGCACGGTTGCAAGCACAGAGATCGCATTCTGCAGCTTCAGATCTGCTTCTTCTCAACAGAATGAACTCAATAGGCTGCGAGTAGCTGAAAGACATTAACGAGAAACAGCAGATTAGTGTCAAACATGACTCTGTGCTCAGCAATCACGCGATTACAGTTGCCTTGCATTCCGGTACAATCCAGCTGATGATTATAGTTTGAGCTGGCATGTTCTCATCGGCACTATAACTGAAATGTGTCCTTATTGCAAGGTTCTGAAATTTAATGGAGAAATAAAAGGAATATGTTGTACCGCTGGAAAAATTAAACTGCCTCTACTTGGAGAACCGCCAGAGACATTAAAATCTTTGCTTGTCGGATATACCACCAAATCAAAGTATTTCCTATCTAATATCAGGAAATAGAACTCATGCTTCCAAGTGACATTGTTTGTTGCAGAAATCATAACAGCTCAATTCATGCCAACTTTCAAAGTGAAAGGACAAATTTATTATAAGGCCGGCTCCCTGCTTCCGTTCTACAACATAAATTCTACAAATGTATTTCATTGGTGATGGCAATGATGAATTGAATGCATGCTGCAGAATTTCTACCAGCATAAAAAGGTCCATCATTTCCCTATTGCAAGAGCTTCTTCCCCATAAAAACAATTTAGTGCATTTGTTCAAAATAGCAATCGACATGATGCCATCTAATACACACAAGATTGTTATTCATGCTGACAAAACAGCTGCTGGAGAACATGTGCAAAGATTCAATGCTCCAACTATAGACAAAGTGGCAATTGTTATAGTCGGAGATCAATTTCAACCTAGAGATATTGTTCTCCATTGGAGAAACAATCATTGACAAAAGTTGCAAAAACTCATCGATGCCTCGATGCCATGATGCCCTGGATTATCCAATCATTTTTTGGGATGGTGCCAATGGATATCACTTCAATGTTAAGATAATAAATCCAGTCAGTGGTGAAGAAACAAATATGAAATGCAGTTCAATGAACTATTATTCATACCGATTAATGATCTGAGAGAATGAAGACAATCACATTTTGAAATGCCATCAATTGTTTCACCAATACATCATAGATATGTATGCAAAAATCGAAACAGAACATCTGATATTCATCCGTTTGAATCAGACCAAGCTTCACTCTGAAGAATACATATTTTGCAAGATGTAGTTGTAAAGGATGGTAATACAACTAATCTTGGAAGACTAATGATTTTGCCATCTTCATATACAGGCAGTCCACATCATATGCACGAGAATGCTCAAGATGCAATTGCATATGTTTGTCATTACAGGCATCCAGACCTATTCATTACATTCACATGCAATTCAGTTTGGGACGATATACAACAGCTCTTACTTCCTGGCCAATTGCCGGTGGATAGGCATGACATCACAGCACGTGTTTTCAGACAGAAGCTGAAATCGCTGATGGATTTCATGGTAAAACATGAAGTGTTTGGGTCTGTGTACTGTAAGAAAAATTAATGAGCAACGTCATAGAAGCAACAATCTTGACAGGACCTTTCAAAAGTGAAGATGTCCTCATTCCTCACATTTCTATAATTCCAACAAATATGCCATTTCAATTTAAGAGATTGCAATTCCCAATTCGATTGGCATTTGCAACCACCATCAACAAAGCTCAGGACCAATCTTTAGAATTGTGCGCTTTAGATCTACACAAAATTGCTTTTCACATGGACAATTATATATTGCGTGTTCTAGACTTGCCAAAGCAGACAACCTCTATATCTGCACAGACAATGGAACAACAAAAAATACTGTATACCCACAAGCATTGTGAAATTAAACATTAGAAATATATGCTTTCTTTTTTCTTTCTTTTCCATTTAACCGGACTGAGCCACAGCAATGCATGGCCAGATACAGCTAGTATCATATATATTTAAATCACTTATATAATTAAATATTTAAGTTTTATACCTGCTACTGCTTTATCATTCTGCTCACAGGGAGTCCTGCAACCCTTTGTTCTTATCTAGGTGGATACTATCTGTTTTGGTTCAATAATTTCTCTCTTTTGACTGACAGAAAGTTCCCATGCATTTGTAGATGGGAACCTATTTACCTCAAAAACTGTACATTTATTTTAGTTACTGCCCGTGAGCTCCCATAGCACATTTTCCCCAGCTCTAATGCATTCTGCACATTGTATTCTTAAAAATAATAATTGGTATTTCTGCATGAGTAAATAAAATAAAGCCACTATAAAATAAGATGTGGAGACTACACGAACATAAATGTGTATGTTAAAGGATTTTTATTACAGTGCTATATGTGGAGGCCAAACAAAAAAGAAAAAAAGTCTTGAAATATACATGAATAAAAAATAATTGAATAAATCATGGTCTGTTCATGCAACGGAAATTAGAAAGCGTTGTCACAGTGGAGACTTACTTCTTTTGCTCTTGCTGTAGTCCCAAGGCTACGAGGCTTCCCAGCCTATAGGAGACACTCAATAAATTGTTTTTGTGATTTTTAATTTTAATGAGTTAAATCTCTGTCTTTTAACCTGGAATAATGTCTACAAAAAGTGAGAGGTGTGAGCTGCATGAAAACAAGGCAAGAATAAACGTTGCACATACCTTGATGACTAGACTGAAAGATGTGGGAGGGAACATAACAGGTTGTAAAATTGGTTGAATGGGGGCGGGATGGAAATGCAGATAGTATGAAAAGGGTATAAAAAAAGAAAAGAAAAACAAAGCTCAGGTTTTATGTTAAATAAAAGTGAAAAGTGTAAATGTCTATTTTTAAATTTTTTTTGTATGTGTAAACATTAAATGTTCGTATAAAAAAGGACTGGCCTGACCAGGCGGTGGCGCAGTGGATAGAGTGTCAGACTGGGATGCGGAAGGACCCAGGTTCGAGACCCCAGGATAGCCAGCTTCAGTGTGGTCTCATCTGGCTTGAGCAAAAAAGCTCACTAGCATGGACCCACGGCCACTGGCTCGAGCAGGGGGTTACTCAGTCTGCTGAAGGCCCGCGGTCATGGCACATATGAGAAAGCAATCAATGAACAACTACGGTGTTGCAACGAAAAACTGATGATTGATGCTTCTTATCTCCGTTCCTGTCTGTCTGTCCCTGTCTATCCCTCTATCTGACTCTCTCTCTGTCCTTGTAAAAAAATAAAAAATTAAAATAAAAAAAAAAGGACGGGAGATGAAAAACAAACTTCTGATTTGATTCAGTAAAATAATTATTAGTAATTTTTGCTTAGAATTTATTGTTTAATTTTTAATAATGTGCATTATTTGTAAAGATAATAAAGTATAGAGAATACATAAAAGTGGTGAGAATCTCACCCATCAGTTATAAACACAGTTAGCATTTCTATTTCCTTCCAGAAGCTTGTTTTTTTTCCTTTCTTTCCTTCTCTTTCCTTTCTCTCTCTCTTTTTTTTAATCTAAATATTTATCTATCTAACAGAACTGGAATCACACTGAGCTGTGCAATTTTGTATTACTTTAATGGTACTATAATGGAAACATTTTTGGGGCAGTGTGCGACAGAGAGAGATAGAGAGAGATGAGAAGCATCAACTCCTGTCATTATGGCACTTTAGTTGTTCACTGATTGCTTCTCAAATGTAAATTGACCCGATGGCTCCAGCTAAGACAGGTACCCCTTGCTCAATCCAGTGACTGTGGGCTCAAACCAGCAACCATGGGATCATGTTAATGTTAATGATCCCATGCTCAAGTCAGCGGCCCCACGCTCAATCTGGAGAGCCTGCACTCAAGCTGGTGACCTTGGGATTTCAATCCTAGGACCTTAGAGTCCTAGGTGTACACTCTATCTACTAGTCAGGCTATACTGGAAACATTTTAATGTAACTTTTATTATACTTTAAAACATGATCTTGTGTTGGCTGCTATGCTGTCTGTTATCTGGTGATGTTGTAAGTTCTTATTATCTAAGGTTTGGGCATTTGGCTTCTACTGCATTGCATTGAATTCTATTGTTTTATCTGTGACCATGGTCTTTTTTAAGACAGGGTGAGTGTCTGACTTATCTTTGTGTTTCATGCTTCCAGAATAGAAACTGTACACAGTACTCAACATTTATTTTTCTGAATATAGTAATAAGTTGGCATGTTTTTCTGCCTTGAATTTTACTATGTCAAACATGAGACCATTTATGGAATTTACAAATCAGGACTATGTTTCCATGTCTATCAAATAGAGTTTTAGAAGAAAGTAATATTTTTCTGCTTTGATTAGAGCTCTGCATGTTCTTAGTAAAATATATTTTTTCCATTTCTTCATTTATGATTTAATTTTACATGTCCCAATATTTCACCAAAAATTCCTGGTTTAGAGCAACAGTTGAATGTTCTGTCATCTATTAGTAATACACACAATCTGTCAAAATAGCAAAATATCATTTCCTTCTCTATAGATAAATAAGTTTCTGATTTTTGAATCTGTATGTTTATGCTATTGATGTGAGCTCATAACTCATCTTTTGTCCGTGTATATGAATGAGTACATGTATAACATTAATTTCACCATCTTTGCTGAGTGGCAAGTGACAGCTATTACTTGCCAAAAAGAGATAACAAAGCCTAAAGAAATATTTTTTTGCATGTAACTAAGGATGTAAAAAGTGTTCCCCAGACCTAAATCCAGTATCTGAGGGTGGGAACTCCCCACACTAACAAACCATTCATGGATGCTGGCTGTGTGTTTGTGAAGTCAGCTCAATTCTGGCACTGTCTACCTGGAGATAGAATCAGACAACATTGGTAAGGGCTCAGTCTCATAACGCCATCCTCCACTTCAGACACCAGACTCAAGTCCAGGTTTTTGATCTACCCCTTACAAATCAGAGATTTCAACACCTTCTTCCTGGGTTCAATTAATTTGCTAGAGTGGCTCAAAGAACTAAAAAAAAAAAATTAGTCACTAGATTTCAATTTATTACAAATGGTATTAAAAGATATGAATCCACAGGCAGATGAAGAGGTAAATAGCAAGAGCATCTGTCCTCGCAGAGCTTGGAGCTCTGCTGGTAACACCTGAAAGTGTTCTTGTTCCCCAACATGCACATTCTCTGAAGAAAGGACCAAGGAGCTGTCCTCCTGGGTTTCTATGAAGAGTCATGACATAGCTATGATTGACTAAGTCAATGGTCATTGGCAACTAAACTCAATCTTCAGCCCCCTCCTCTCCCTGCAGGTTTGAGGGTTGGGACTGAGAGATGTAACCCTCTAATCACTTGGTTGGTTCTCCTGGCAACCAGTCTCCATCCTTGAGTGGGGTCCAAAAATCCACCTCATTGGCCTAACAGAAGATACTTTTATCATTCTCAACACGAAGGAAATTACAGGGATTTTGGGACCTGTGAGCCAGGAACTGTGAATAAAAATCAAGTTCTGATAAATCACAATATCTTTGGGGACAACCTGCATTGACAGAAACTCACTAAATGAGGAAAGAAATATGTTACAGTAACTTGATCCATTACTTTTAGTATTGAAATAAAGAGTTTAAAATAATTATTTATAAACTTTCAAGAAGAATGAAACATTTATGCATATAGTCAGGGATTTGAGATCTAAATTATTCAGAGTACTTATCTACACAGTGTTTATTCTCTGAATATTGGCTTAGCACTGCTTTGCCTGATAAAGATTTTATTCTTAGCTTTACTTCTTTGGACTGGGTATCCAGAATTTGAAAGGTTGTTAAATCTCTATTTCTGCTGAAAGAGAATGAAATAATGGGAAATGTATTTAAATACATAAGAAATCCATACCAGAGAATGTATAAGCATTATTACATAAGAACTTAATAACTTGAGGGAAATGAGTACTGGGTGCAGATCCTTAGGGCAATGAACTGGCAAACATATACCCAGATCTCTGATATTTAGCTGCACATGGACAAAAATAAATTTTAATTTATATTGCCAGTTTTTTCTTCTTTTCCAAGGAGAAGAGGGTGATACATAGACAGACTTCCACATACACCCCAACAGGAATCCACCTGGTGACCTCATCTAGGGCTGATGCTTTGCCCATCTGGGGCCATACTCACAACTGAGCTATTTTTAGCACCTGAGGTGGAGGCTCCAGGGAGCCATCCTCAGTGCCTGGAGCCAATGTGCTCAAACCAATAAAGCCATGGCTGTGGGAATGATGAGAGAGAGAGAGAGAGAGAGAGAGAGAGAGAGAAGTGGGAGAGGAAGGAGGAGGGGTGGAGAAGCAGATGATCGCTTCTCATATGTGCCTTGACCAGAGATTGAACCTGGACATCCACATGCTGGGCTGAAGCTCTGTTACTGAGCCAACCCAGCCAAGGCCTACAGGGCCAGTTTTAGAGTTGCGAGTGAAATGAGTTAGTTATTCATGTTGCTCAGTTACTCAGAACTTTTGAGTGATGTATACATTTCTATTCTTTATTATTTTGTATTTTTATGTAAATTAGTTAATAATAATAGTTACATTTGCAAGACTGGTCTGACTAAATGGAATCATGCACATGATTTTATATTATATTAAAATGTTTTATTAAATTATACACTATATTAAAATAGAAAGTGTTGTAAATATTTAGATATTGTTACTTCTTGTCATTGTTTGTACTTTATTTTTTTTATTTTTTTTAATGTTTATTTTGTTGATTTTTTTTTTTTTATAATTTTATTTTTTTAATGGGGTGACATCAATAAATCAGGATACATATATTCAAAGATAACAAGTCCAGGTTATCTTGTCGTTCAATTATGTTGCATACCCACCACCCAAAGTCAGATTGTCCTCTGTCACCTTCTATCTTGTTTTCTTTGTGCCCCTCCCACCCCCTATCCCTCTCCCATTCCCCCCTCCCCCCCGTAACCACCACACTCTTATCAATGTCTCTTAGTTTCACTATTATGTCCCACCTACGTATGGAATAATACAGTTCCTGTTTTTTTCTGATTTACTTATTTCGCTTCGTATCATGTTATCAAGATCCCACCATTTTGCTGTAAATGTTCCGATGTCATCATTTCTTATGGCTGAGTAGTATTCCATAGTGTATATGTGCCACATCTTCTTTATCCAGTCATCTATTGATGGGCTTTTTGGTTGTTTCCATGTCCTGGCCACTGTGAACAATGCTGCAATAAACATGGGGCTGCATGTGTCTTTACGTATCAATGTTTCTGAGTTTTGGGGATATATACCCAGTAGAGGGATTGCTGGGTCATAAGGTAGTTCTATTTTCAGTTTTTTGAGGAACCACCATACTTTCTTCCATAATGGTTGTACTACTTTACATTCCCACCAACAGTGTATGAGGGTTCCTTATTCTCCACAGCCTCTCCAACATTTGCTATTACCTGACTTGCTAATAACAGCTAATCGAACAGGTGTGAGGTGGTATCTCATTGCCGTTTTGATTTGCATTTCTCTAATAGCTAAAGAAGATGAGCATCTTTTCATATATCTGTTGGCCATTTGTATTTCTTCCTGGGAGAAGTGTCTATTCATATCCTCTTCCCATTTTTTTATTGGATTGTTTGTTTGTTTGTTGTTGAGTTTTATGAGTTCTTTGTATATTTTGGATATTAGGCCCTTATCTGAGCTGTTGTTTGAAAATATCATTTCCCATTTAGTTGGCTTTCTGTTTATTTTGTTATCAGTTTCCCTTGCTGAGCAAAAACTTCTTAGTCTGATGTAGTCCCATTCATTAATTTTTGCCTTCACTTCTCTTGCCATTGGAGTCAAATTCATAAAATGCTCTTTAAAACCCAGGTCCATGAGTTGAGTACCTATGTCTTCTTCTATGTACTTAATTGTTTCAGGTCTTATGTTTAGATCTTTGATCCATTTTGAGTTAATTTTTGTACAGGGGGAGAGACTGTAGTCCAATTTCATTCTTTTGCATGTGGCTTTCCAGTTTTCCCAGCACCATTTATTGAAGAGGCTTTCTTTTCTCCATTGTGTGTTGTTGGCCCCTTTATCAAAAATTATTTGACTATATATATGTGGTTTTATTTCTGGACTTTCTATTCTGTTCCATTGGTCTGAGTGTCTATTTTTCTGCCAATACCATGCTGTTTTGATGGTCGTGGCCCTATAATAGAGTTTGAAGTCAGGTATTGTTATGCCTCCAGCTTCATTCTTTTTCTTTAGGATTGCTTTGGCTATTCGGGGTTTTTTATAGTTCCATATAAATCTGATGATTTTTTGCTCTATTTCTTTAAAAAATGTCATTGGAATTTTGATGGGAATTGCATTAAATTTGTATATTGCTTTGGGTAATATAGCCATCTTGATTATATTTATTCTTCCTAGCCAAGAACAAGGTATATTCTTCCATCTCATTATATCTTTTTCGATTTCCCTTAACAATGGTTTATAGTTTTCATTATATAAGTCCTTTACATTCTTTGTTATGTTTATTCCTAAGTATTTTATTTTTTTTGTTGCAATCGTGAAGGGGATTATTCTTTTGAGTTCCTTCTCAGTTGTTTCATTGTTGGCATACAGAAAGGCTATTGACTTCTGTATGTTAATTTTGTATCCTGCGACCTTACTGTATTGGCTTATTGTTTCTAGTAGTCTTTTTGTGGATTCTTTGGGGTTTTCGATGTATAGGATCATATCATCTGCAAAAAGTGATACCTTTACTTCTTCTTTTCCGATATGGATGCCTTTTATTTCTTTGTCTTGTCTGATTGCTCTGGCTAGAACCTCTAGTACCACATTAAATAAGAGTGGAGAGAGTGGACAACCCTGTCTTATTCCTGATTTAAGGGGGAAAGCCTTCAGTTTAGTGCCATTTAATATGATGTTAGCTGATGGTTTATCATATATGGCCTTTATCATGTTGAGATATTTTCCTTCTATACCCATTTTGTTGAGAGTCTTAAACATAAAATTGTGTTGTATTTTATCGAAAGCCTTTTCTGCGTCTATTGATAAGATCATGTGGTTTTTGTTCTTTGTTTTGTTGATATGGTGTATTACATTAACCGTTTTACGTATGTTGAACCATCCTTGAGATTCTGGGATGAATCCCACTTGATCATGATGTATTATTTTTTTAATATGTTGTTGTATTCGATTTGCTAGTATTTTGTTTAGTATTTTAGCATCTGTATTCATTAGAGATATTGGTCTGTAGTTTTCTTTTTTTGTGCCATCCTTGCCTGGTTTTGGTATGAGGGTTATGTTGGCCTCATAAAATGTGTTTGGAAGTATTGCTTCTTCTTCAATTTTTTGGAAGACTTTGAGTAGAATAGGAACCAAGTCTTCTTTCAATGTTTGATAAAATTCGCTGGTATAGCCGTCAGGGCCTGGACTTTTATTTTTGGGGAGGTTTTTAATGGTTTTTTCTATTTCTTCTCTACTGATAGGTCTGTTCAGGCTTTCTGCTTCTTCTTGACTCAGTCTAGGAAGGTTGTATTTTTCTAGGAATTTATCCATTTCTTCTAGGTTGTTGAATTTAGTGGCATAAAGTTTTTCATAGTATTCTATAATAATTCTTTGTATATCTACGGTGTCCGTGGTGATTTCTCCTCTTTCATTTTGGATTTTGTTTATATGAGTTCTTTCTCTTTTTTCCTTGGTAAGTCTTGCCAAGGGTTTGTCAATTTTGTTGATCTTTTCAAAGAACCAGCTCCTTGTTCTATTAATTTTTTCTATAGTTTTTCTGTTCTCTAATTCATTTATTTCTGCTCTGATTTTTATTATCTCCTTTCTTCGGCTGGTTTTGGGTTGTCTTTGTTCTTCTTTTTCTAGTTCCTTAAGGTGGGAAGTTAAGTGGTTCACTTGGGCTCTCTCTTGTTTGTTCATATATGCCTGAAGCGATATGAACTTCCCTCTTATCACTGCTTTTGCTGCATCCCAGAGATTCTGATATGTCGTATTGTCATTTTCATTAGTCTGTATATATCTTTTGATCTCTGCACTTATATATTCTTTGACCCATTCATTTTTTAAAAGTATGTTGTTTAGTTTCCACATTTTTGTGGGATTTTTTTCCTCTTTTTTGCAGTTGAATTCTAGTTTCAAGGCTTTATGATCAGAAAATATGCTTGGTACAACTTCAATTTTTCTGAATTTGCTGATATTGTTTTTGTGGCCCAACATATGGTCAATTCTTGAGAATGATCCATGTACACTGGAGAAAAATGTATACTCAGTCACTTTGGGATGAAATGTCCTGTAGATGTCTATCATATCCAGGTGCTCTAGTGTTTTGTTTAAGGCCACTATGTCTTTGTTGATTCTCTGTTTGGATGACCGATCTAGAGCCGTCAGCGGTGTATTGAGGTCTCCAAGTATGATTGTATTTTTGTCAGTTTTTGTTTTAAGATCAATAAGTAGCTGTCTTATATATTTTGGTGCTCCTTGGTTTGGTGCATATATATTAAGAATTGTTATGTCTTCTTGATTCAGTGTCCCCTTAGCCATTATGAAATGGCCATTTTTGTCTCTAAGTACTTTTCCTGTCTTGTAGTCAGCATTATCTGATATGAGTATTGCTACACCTGCTTTTTTTTGGATGTTATTTGCTTGGAGTATTGTTTTCCAGCCTTTCACTTTGAATTTGTTTTTATCCTTGTTACTTAGATGAGTTTCCTGTAGGCAGCATACAGTTGGATTTTCTTTTTTAATCCATTCTGCTACTCTGTGCCTTTTTATTGGTGAGTTTAATCCGTTTACATTTAGTGTAATTATTGATACTTGTGAGTTCCCTATTGCCATTTTATATCTTGCTTTCTGTTAGTTTTGTGTCTTGTTTGATCCTTCTCTTTCGTTTTTCTATCTTTTGTTTTTATTTGGTTGTATTCCATACATCTTTCCTCTGTTGCTATCTTTTTTATCTCATGTGCTTCTGTGGTGGTTTTTTCAATGGTGGTTACCTTTGAGTAATGAAAAGGGTCCCTACCCTGTTCATTGTAGCGAACTATTTTGTGAGTACTTTTGCACTCCATCGTCCTTTGCTACTGTTAATCTCCGTCTTCTCCCCCTCTTTCTTTTTGTTGTTGTCACAGTTTAAATTTGGTTTTATTGTGTTCTTCCTGGAGCTTTTACTTGTGGCTCTGTTTTTTTTGTTCTTTGTATCTGATTGGAGAACCCCCTTTAGTAATTCCTGGAGTGGGGGTTTTCTGATGATAAATTCCCTCATCTTTTCTGTATCTGTGAATGTTTTTATTTCTCCTTCGTATTTGAAGGATAGCTTTGATGGGTATAGTATTCGTGGCTGAAAGTTCCTCTCTTTCAGGACTTTAAATATTGGGGTCCACTCTCTTCTAGCTTGTAGAGTTTCTGCTGAGAAATCTGATGATAATCTAATGGGCCTTCCTTTATATGTTGTATTCTTCTTTTCCCTGGCTGCCTTGAGAATTTTTTCTTTGCTGTTGGTTTGTGTCAATTTCATTATGATATGCCTTGGAGTAGGTTTGTTGGGGTTAAGAAAACTTGGAGTTCTGTTTGCTTCTTGAACTTGAGGCTTTAGTTCTTTCCACAGGCTTGGGAAGTTCTCATCAATTATTTGTTTAAGTATGTTCTCCATTCCATTTTCTCTCTCTTCTCCCTCTGATATACCTATTATTCTTATGTTATTCTTTTTGATGGAGTCAGATAATTCTTGTAGGGCTATCTCATTTTTTTTAATTTTTGAGTCTCTTTCTTCTTCTCTCTGTTGTGCCTCAAGTTGCTTGTCTTCTATTTCACTAATCCTCTCTTCTATCTGACCTGTTCTATTAGCTAAGCTTGTTACTTCGTTTTTCAGCTCGTGAATTGAGTTTTTCATCTCTGTTTGATTTGTTTTTATAGTTTCAATTTCCTTGGACATATATTCTTTGTGTTCATGGAGTTGTTTTCTGAGCTCCCTATATTGCCTTTCTGTGTTTTCTTGTATATCTCGGAGGATTTTTAGGATTTCTATCTTGAATTCTCTGTCATTTAGCTCCAAGGTTTCCAATATATTAAATTTTTTCTCCATAGATTTTTCCTCATCTAGCTGTGTTACCTCTCTTTCTTTTGTATCCATGATATTCGATTTTCTCTTCCTTAATGGCATCTGAGGGTGGTTTTGTTGATAGTATTAATGAGATTTAATAAAGAATAAAAAGTTAAAAAAAAAATAAAAAATAACAAATCAAAAGAGTTGTTTTTTTAAAAAAAATTAATAATGAAATAAAGAAAAATAAAATAAAATAAAAATTTTTTAAAAAAGGAAATTATTCCCTCCCTCTTTTTTTCCTCTCCTCTCCTCTCCCCTCTTTCTTGAGAAAATCTTGTGGTGGACTGTGAGTTATAACAAACAATGCCTGTGATGGAGGGCCTGAATTGGGGAAAAGTAATAAAGGGGCAAAAAAGAGAGAAAGAGAAAAAAAAAAAA
Organism: Saccopteryx bilineata; assembly: GCF_036850765.1. Classification (NCBI taxonomy): domain Eukaryota; kingdom Metazoa; phylum Chordata; class Mammalia; order Chiroptera; family Emballonuridae; genus Saccopteryx; species Saccopteryx bilineata. The sequence goes on along the minus strand of NC_089499.1, from coordinate 54,556,258 downwards.
AAAAAAAGGAAAAAAAAAGAAAAAAGAAAAAAAAAAGAGCGTATGGACCCACAAAAAGCAAATAAGGAAAAAATTTGGGTCAAGAATAAAATGATTTGCTTTTAGGTGTTGGTTTTCTAAGAGTTATGATGAGAGGAATAAGAGGAAAATGGAAAAATGGGGGGACAAATTAAAAACTTACTATTGTATTTAGTGGAACAAGAACTATATAATATGGAGAGCCAGGGATGGGAGCACTGCTAGTGAGTTAAAAAGGTGAAGTAAAAACCCCCCAAAATGCCACAAACATAGGTTTGAGTCCCAGATAAGATAATTTGTTTGTTATTGAGGTTTGAATGAGAGGAGATGTAAAGGAGAAAGGAAGAAACTAATATAGAGGGAGAAAAGAAAGAGAGAGAGAGAAAAAAAGAGGTAACCACTAAAAGAAGAAAAAAGAAAGGAGAGAGAGAGAGAGAGTTAAGGGTTTTGGAGTGCAACCCTCATAGAGAGAAAGGAAGAGAAGAGAAATGATAATGGGAGATGTAACACTTATGGGTAGTGTAGTTCAGGGAGAGGAGAGAGTAAGACCGGTAGAGAGTTAATCGGCCAAATTGGAGGAGGAAAAAAAAGTCTCAAGAATGAAGATAAGAGAAACAAATGAACAAATATAATAAAATGGGATAGGTTATAAAGTCTGCAGATTATTCTTGATTTTGAGAGGTTATCTTCTTGCTTTTTTTTTCTCTCCCTCTTCCTGGTCGGTGACTCTGTACCCCGGGTTCTGCCCCTTTGGCACGCTCAGGTAGAGGTTTGCAGTTGATAAGTCTCTATGGCAATGTCATGTATTGTGCTTTATTCTCGTTGGGAGTCGAGGCTCATTAGCATTTATAGGCTCCGACAGTGAGAGAGTCCGTGTTCCTGGAGCCTTTCTCCTAGTCTTTCCTTCCTCAATTAGTAGCCTGATAGTCCAGGTATGGGGTTGCTGCTGCCTCTGCCTGGATAGTAAGAGGCTCAAATTGCTGGCAACTCCCACTCTATTTCCACTCAGCACAGGGCTCTGGGTAAGGCTCAGTCAGTCAGAGCTGCTAGCATAATCAGGCGGGCTTTCCGCCCACTCGAAGACCTCTGGCTCTGCCACTCTATCCGGTAACACAAGCGGGCGCCCACTTCCGGGGCGCTTGGAGGAAACTCTCACTCACTGTTTGCAACCAGGATATCCGGCCAGCAGTCTCACGCTCTGAGTGAAACCCCCAACCTCAGGGAAAAGTTGCAGCGTTGGAATTGAGTCTCGCTCCGTCCCCGTGTGCGGCTTTTGCAAGGCACTGGGGCGGCCCGAGATTCCGCTTTGGCCCACACAAAGGCCCCTGACTCTGCCCCTCTGTGCGATAACACGGGCGCGCACTGCCGAGGCACTCGGAGGAATCGCTCACTCCTTATCTGCGCGCGCAAACCAGGATATGAGGCCGGCCGCGGTTCCCTCTGAGTGAAACAGCCTCCAGCACGGAAAATCTCCACCGTTGGGATTATTTCTCACTCCCTCCCGTGCGTGGCTTTCCCAGGGTGCTGGGGCTGCCCAGAGACTCTGCCCTCAGCCCACAGAAAGGCCTCTGACCCTGCCTCTCCGTGGGGCAACACGGGCACCCACTTCCGCGGCTTAGGAAGAAATCTCTCTTCCACTAACTGCGCACCGACAAGGAGACCGGGTAAAATGGCCGCTCCGCTTGTCTTTCTTTGTTTGGGTTTGGCGCGAGTGTTAGCTTGTATTGCCCGGGTTGCCACAGGATCAGATTTTCCTCGGCTTGGATCTCTGAGCCACAGCCTGGTTCGGCCGTTTTTGCTGCCGCGGCCTGGATCTATTCACCCCCTTTGCCCGCCTCAGTTTCTAAATTCACAGTTACCAGAGAAAGCCGCCCTGTTTAGGTTAGTGAGGAAGGCGGAGCATTTCTTACTCCCTATTTCCTTCGGGGTTTGGTTATATATTTAGCCAATTTTTCACTCAATCATACCTTTGGGTGTATTGCGAAGAATCTGGAAGCTCCAAGTATAGGTTTTTCTGTTTCTGGTTGAAGATCTTGTTGAGTTTTGGGGGAGATTTATCGGTATCGCTTCCTACTCCGCCATTACTCTCCATTGTTTGTACTTTACAAGCAAGTATATAAGTCAGGTATTGATGACAATCTTGAGCCAATATCTCCAGTCATTTTAAATGCATAGAAAGTATTAACACTCTCAAATGTAATTTCTTGTCTATGAGGTAAGTATCAATGGTAACAAAAAATAATGGCTAATGTCCATGGTAAGAAAAATAATAAGAAAATCTGTTTCCTGTGCATCTGTTTACGCTTCTGTTTCCAAGGTTAATAGAAAAATCTTTAAATACACATTTTACATACTGGTCTGTTGTTTTGACACTATAAATCAACTCAACATGTATATGTAAACATTAATGTTTTATCTAATCCAAACATATAAAATTATTTAAATTTTAATTGATTCAGAAAATATATGGATAATCAGAACAATTATCCAAGAATTTAGATTTCATTTTTGTGAACATTAGCCACAAGCAGATTTAGCTGCTAAGATTACCTCAGTTTCTGTCATCTTTAGTAAATGTCCCATCAAGTTTCTTGGTATTAAGGATCATGTGAGTCTTTTGCACTTACTAACATGGGTCAGCTACAATTTTTAACATTTACCACATTCTAAAATCTAAACGTGATGTGAAAGACAGAAATAAGGCTTTCCATATTTACATTCTTGTAAACCTAGAACTTGTTTTCAGTTTGGAAAACTATGAAGAACCATTTAGAAACAAATAGTTATTTGTGTGAACACCAAACTTCTCAAAATGAGACCTACTTGTGATAGAAAATAAATGTTTAAGACATGTAATCAAATAAACAAGTAAATTTTGTTTTCACATATTTAACTATATGATGATCCATCTACATATCCTTTTTAGTGTATTTTCCTTGGAAAACTGACTTAAAGTACACACTATTAAGATGAATTGTTGGTACTACCTGTCCTCAGTTAATGCTATGTTTTGTCTTAAACTCACAGACTGATGAAGAGAGAAGATAATCCTATGCTGATTTACAGAGCAATAGCTATCTTTGCAACCATAGGACTAGAAGTAAAAACTTTATCTTAAGTAATAGAAACTCCTACACATTTGCAGAATAAATCAAAACAAAATATCTGCAGAGAGGACCTAAATTTTCAGCCACAATACCCATATGTTTGGCCAACATTCCTGCTGTTGATTCTATCTAGAGTCACTCCCTGCTTGCCCAGCACACCATCAGTTCTCTTCATTAGTCTGAAATCTGCTTCAGATGCAGGCAGATGCCGATGAAGGAAAGATTACTGTATGTGCAGGATTATGGATCCTGGAAGGAGACCTCACACAGTACCAGGGGCAGAAACAAACAATTTTGTTCTATATGGTCATAAAGCAGGTGGATAATACCCAATTAGCAAGGGGCATTAGGGAGTATAGTACCAGATTTCTGGGTGTATGTTGTATTTCTTTTTATTAATAATAATTTATAATAATAATAATTTCTAATAATACAAGGCTGGTAAGGAAATGGGTAATTTTTTTTTTTTTAGGCTAACCTTTAATCCAGTTTGACTGCTTTTCTGCCATTATTTGTCCACTTGGGAAAAGGAAGACTCAAGATGGATCAAAGGAGAAAGGAAGGGGCAAGTGTTCAACTGGAGGGCTCTGAGGAGATGGCCCTTGCTCAGCACCCCACGGGATTCGGAAAGATTTGGTGTCCCTCACTTCCTTTCAGGTGGCTGGCAAAGCAAACCAGTGGACTGAATTTAAAATGTACACAAGCCTAGAAGTCAAGCTGTTGTGCAAAGTGGGGTGGGCATAGACACACACAGCATAGTGCCATGGGGTATAAATATGAAACATAATTTATTTTGAGGGGAAACTTAGAAGCAGGAAAACACCACAAAAGTTCCGCCGGGGTCTCATTATCTCCCATCAAGATGTGCTTAGGCCAGGTGAGGCAGAGCTTGATGTACTCAGAAGGGCTTCAACAGGTCAACCCTCCCCACACGCTCCTCATAGTGATAAGGAGATAGGGCAGTAGGCCCGATGCAACTCTTAACAACAGACATTTCCTGGCAAAGGAAGTGTTCTCATTAGGAAGGAGAAATCTCTGGAACTCTGGCTGGTAACAGTTGGATCTTCTGCAGATCTACTCAGACACTCTTTGCGTGCCCACCTAAATGGGGAGAAAATGAGCTTCCAATAGCATCTGGATATGTCTCTCCCCACTGGCGCAGCTCCTTGGCTACACAGTCTAATACAATGAAAAAGAAGTTTTCATTTAGGGCACATCTTAGTCAACAAAGCAGCTGTGAAAACAGCTCCCTGCTCAAAAGGATGCTGTTCATCTTCTGTCCACAAAGCACTCTGCAGCCCCAACCAGCAACAGAAAGTTACCCTACACCATTTGGAAGACAGCTGTTGCAAACCTATTCTGTCTGTCACCGTGATGCATCACCGTATCTCAAAGATGGAGCTCTGCCAGGACAGCCAATTGCTGAGAGGCAAAGCTCATCATTGAAGGCAAATTTAATTTCCTCCAGGAGAAAATGTCACCAGCACCACTGGTAAGCACAGGAGATTTAGAGTAAAATTTGGCTACGTATTCACATAGAGTGGCTTCTGAGAGAGAAAGACATGATTTATGACCAAGGAGTCCATGTTTTTCTCTCGGGGCTTTATTTCATTTATGAAATAAAAGGGAAAGATGTTTAAACAAAAAGTTTGCTATGATCAGAATAACTCCCCTGCCATTTTGGCTGTAATAAAAAATAAATGAATTAAAAAACAACTTGAGATTTTGATGCCAGTGACTGAAAGGCAGATGATTAATATCTCCCCAAACAAGACCCACTAATGATGCTTTCCTCCTCACACAAAGGGACAGCACTTGCTTTCTAGATACCGACTGTATTTCGCATTCCGTCATGAACACTGAGTTTCAGGTGAACACAGACACTCAGACACACACAAATTCAGTTTTGCCTAAGATTAGAAATACTAAGCTCCTTTAAGTGAAAGAGGGCCCCTTTTTAAAATTTTACTTGGAGACATCAAAAATTGGTTATGTTATGAAGGGCATGGTTTATTATACCTAGTGCTTTTGAACCAAACAAGTTCAATAAAGCAAACAAAATAAATAAGAATATCTTTTTCCCTTAGTAAGGATTTGATTCAGCACTTACAATGTTTTATAAAGATGCTCTGGCTAAGTATGTTCTTAATTTGATAAATCATCATATAAGCATTGCTTTGATCAAGAAAATATTTTTCTTCATGTCTTTTCCTATAGAAATACAGTCAGCTTGCATGCATAAAATATATAAATGAAAACCTTATAGCTACCTCACTACATTGGATTTTTAAAATAACTGATATTTATTAAGCAACTAAGCACAGCTATCTGCTGGGGATGCAAAATATGCATTGTATTTACTTAGCTGATAGTAGTTGCTATTATTACTACTACTCTTTTCTAGAAGTTTTATGTGTTGTCCCTCTTATTGTCCCTCAACTAAATGTCATTTTATGTACTTGACTCATTCAACCCAGTTTGCTCAATCTGTTTTTAGTCTTCCACCCAACCTATTTGTATGTCTCCCAGATTTATACCATTTTTCCATTCGATCAGCATTGCAAAAGGTCATGTTGAAAAAAGCAGGCTTGATGAAAGTGCTCTGTTAAGTTATGGTGGAAAACCACCTTTATCCTTACCTGAGTAATCAACATTATTCTCTGCCTACCAATTTGCATTCTTCTCCTTGTTATAGTTCCTCACTATATCAATAAGAAAACCATAAAAATGACATTAAATTTACATACACTGGGGCTCTGTCATTCTTCTAATCTCCCACTTTAATGACTACACAAAGAAAAAGAAACCAAACAAAAAACAAGACAAGGAAAGGTAGAGAGGAATTTGCTTGAAGCAAAATATACAAAAACTAGTTAGACATATAATCCATTGCAGAAATTTTAATTCAGTTCAACAAATATCTATTGCATTCTGGAAGGTGGTGAGCCTCAGAAAATGAAGGGGAGCCCTCCCAAGAGTCTTAATCCTTCAGAAACTGTCTTTCTGGGCCAGTTCTACCTGTTATAGTTTCTATAGTGCATTGGACACCACTTTGGTTTCGGCCATGTTACTTGTTATTTATTTCCTGTCTATGCTACTACCTTGTGTTATTCAGTAGTACTCGAGGGCAAAAGCCTTGGCAGTCCCATTACATTCTCTCAGCTCACCTTTCTGTGTCCTCTATACTCATGGCCTTTTTCTTCTTCTTTTTCCAAGTGAGAGAAGGGGAGAAGGAGAGGCAGACTACCACATGCACCCTGACTGAGATCTATCCAGTGAGTCCAGTCTGGGTTGATGCTCTGCCCATCTGAGGCCATGCTTGCAACCTAGCTAATTTTAGTGCCTGAGGTGGAGGCTCCATGGAACCATCCTCAGCACCCAGGGCTAATGCACTCAAACCAATGCAGCCATAGCTATGGGAAGGGAAGAGAGAGAGAGAGAGGCAGGGGGGAGGGTGGAGAATCAGATGATCACTTCTCCTGAGTGCCCTGACCTGGAATCAAACCTGGAACATTCACATGCTGGGCCAACAGTCTATCACTGAGCCAACCAGCTAGGGCCTACTTGTGGTCTTAACAGGTATGGGAAGTAACCTATTAATATTTCCAAAGGGACTGTCTTAAGTAGTGGGTGGGTGGGCTATCTATAGATTTCTGCTTTGAAATCTTGCTGAAGCCATTTTCAAAAGGAAGAGAATTTTTTTTTTAACAGGAAGAGAATATTTTATTGTTCAGACCGGTACAATCAAGCCGTGACAATAATAGAAACACTTAGAAAATGTAGGACAGGTAAATTTAGCAATAGGCTCAGTTATATTTTGTACAGGTAATAAGTGGCCCTTTTTTGAAATAAGATAAAGCTGACCAATTCTTTACTTGATTAACTTGTTCAATTATGATATATCTAGCTGATCAGGTAATTCTCTGCAAAGTCTCAAAACACATTTGGAAAATCAAACATTTGCAAAGAATAGAAACCAAAGGACACTTGTCTATCTTGAACAGTGAATGCTAATTGGCCTTTCTCCTGTTATATTAAAAGTAATTAAGGAAGATCATTGTATCTTAAGAAACTTCAGGCCAGCTAGAGTGAAAGTAACAGGACAGATGGAGAAAGGGAAGGAGGTACATTTTGCCTTGGAAAAGTCAAGTGATATCATTTGTGAATAGGTCTCTCTTATCCCGAGAGTGGGAGGCAATTTTTACAAATACAGTGACATACAAGGCATATTATTTAGGTTATAGGGAGTTCAGATTTCTTACTTTCTGGTAGATTTTTTTACAATAAAAGTTAGGTGAGCATCCATGTTCTGCATTTATTTCAAAGAGAAGCATGGTGGCTTCTGTGGTAGAATATTTCTGAGGGTCAAACTACATATTCTTCTGAATTGAGGCCATGGCAGTCAAGTTCTTCCATTTGTAAGGGAAAAGATGATAGATGTTTCCTTTAGGAACTATTGAGTTTACCTCACACACTTCAGCAGGCTCAATTCTTGAACACTAAGAAACTGCATAACACTTGATTTCAGAAGGCAGTGAACTGAATCCCGCTGACAAGAAACTATTCACGTATTCCTTTGTGTCTAATCTTGAAGCAGGCAAAATGACTCAGGTTGTTGTGGTGCTGTCAGAAAGAGGGCTTCTTTCTTCCCTCAGGCCTGGGAATGCTCAGTAAATCTTCCCCGGCTATAGAGGAGTGCCGTGTGCTGCCCTGCTCCTGTTCTCTCTAAGAATGCTGGAGCTCAGTCAAGTTTTGGTAGAAATATATTGAGTGAATGGAGATGATGAGCTCAAGAGTTTTATGACTGTAAGGTTGGCGGGGATTGACAGGAATATTCAAGAGAAGGGAGTGATGCTGGGGGATGAGGGATCCACTGAGACACTAGCAAGAAGACGTTTGCATTAGAAATGTCAATAATAAGGAACCAGCAACGATAATGTTCTTGGATCCCTTTTTCTTTTTATATCACTGGAGGAATCTTCGGAGTAAGAAATATGGCCCAGGATGCCAACGATAAGAGGAAAATAACCTTTTTTATTTGTTGTTGTTGTTGTTATTTTTAATTTTTTTATTTAAATTATTAAATTTAATGCAGTGACATTGATAAATCAGGGTACATATGTTGAGAGAAAACATCTCCAGATTATTTTGACATTTGATTGTGCTGTATACCCCTTCCCTAACATCAAATTGTCTTCTGTCACCTTCTATCTGGTTTTCTTTGTGTCCCTTCCCTCCCCCATCCCTCTCTCTCCTTCCTTGCCCCATTCCCCCTCCCCCACCCCCCACCCCCGTTGCCATCACATTCTTGTTCATGTCTCGGAATCTCTTTTTTTTTTTTTTTTTTTTTATAATTTTATTTTTTTAATGGGGTGACATCAATAAATCAGGATACATATATTCAAAGATAACAAGTCCAGGTTATCTTGTCGTTCAATTATGTTGCATACCCACCACCCAAAGTCAGATTGTCCTCCGTCACCCTCTATCTTGTTCTCTCTGTGCCCCTCCCCCTCCCCCTTTCCCTCCCCCATTCCCCCCTCCCCCCGTAACCACCACACTCTTATCAATGTCTCTTAGTTTCACTATTATGTCCCACCTACGTATGGAATAATACAGTTCCTGTTTTTTTCTGATTTACTTATTTCGCTTCGTATCATGTTATCAAGATCCCACCATTTTGCTGTAAATGTTCCAATGTCATCATTTCTTATGGCTGAGTAGTATTCCATAGTGTATATGTGCCACATCTTCTTTATCCAGTCATCTATTGATGGGCTTTTTGGTTGTTTCCATGTCCTGGCCACTGTGAACAATGCTGCAATAAACATGGGGCTGCATGTGTCTTTACGTATCAATGTTTCTGAGTTTTGGGGATATATACCCAGTAGAGGAATTGCTGGGTCATAAGGTAGTTCTATTTTCAGTTTTTTGAGGAACCACCATACTTTCTTCCATAATGGTTGTACTACTTTACATTCCCACCAACAGTGGATGAGGGTTCCTTTTTCTCCACAGCCTCTCCAACATTTGCTATTACCTGACTTGCTAATAACAGCTAATCGAACAGGTGTGAGGTGGTATCTCATTGCCGTTTTGATTTGCATTTCTGTAATAGCTAAAGAAGATGAGCATCTTTTCATATATCTGTTGGCCATTTGTATTTCTTCCTGGGAGAAGTGTCTATTCATATCCTCTTTCCATTTTTTTATTGGATTGTTTGTTTATTTGTTGTTGAGTTTTATGAGTTCTTTGTATATTTTGGATATTAAGCCCTTATCTGAGCTGTTGTTTGAAAATATCATTTCCCATTTAGTTGGCTGTCTGTTTATTTTGTTATCAGTTTCTCTTGCTGAGCAAAAACTTCTTAGTCTGATGTAGTCCCATTCATTAATTTTTGCCTTCACTTCTCTTGCTATTGGAGTCAAATTCATAAAATGCTCTTTAAAACCCAGGTCCATGAGTTGAGTACCTATGTCTTCTTCTATGTACTTAATTGTTTCAGGTCTTATGTTTAGATCTTTGATCCATTTTGAGTTAACTTTTGTACAGGGGGAGAGACTGTAGTCCAGTTTCATTCTTTTGCATGTGGCTTTCCAGTCTTCCCAGCACCATTTATTGAAGAGGCTTTCTTTTCTCCATTGTGTGTTGTTGGCCCCTTTATCAAAAATTATTTGACTATATATATGTGGTTTTATTTCTGGACTTTCTATTCTGTTCCATTGGTCTGAGTGTCTATTTTTCTGCCAATACCATGCTGTTTTGATTGTCGTGGCCCTATAATAGAGTTTGAAGTCAGGTATTGTTATGCCCCCAACTTCATTCTTTTTCTTTAGGATTGCTTTGGCTATTCGGGGTTTTTTATAGTTCCATATAAATCTGATGATTTTTTGCTCTATTTCTTTAAAAAATGTCATTGGAAGTTTGATGGGAATTGCATTAAATTTGTATATTGCTTTGGGTAATATAGCCATCTTGATTATATTTATTCTTCCTAGCCAAGAACAAGGTATATTCTTCCATCTCATTATATCTTTTTCGATTTCCCTTAACAATGGTTTATAGTTTTCATTATATAAGTCCTTTACATTCTTTGTTATGTTTATTCCTAAGTATTTTATTTTTTTTGTTGCAATCGTGAAGGGGATTATTCTTTTGAGTTCCTTCTCAGTTGTTTCATTGTTGGCATACAGAAAGGCTATTGACTTCTGTATGTTAATTTTGTATCCTGCGACCTTACTGTATTGGCTTATTGTTTCTAGTAGTCTTTTTGTGGATTCTTTGGGGTTTTCGATGTATAGGATCATATCATCTGCAAAAAGTGATACCTTTACTTCTTCTTTTCCGATATGGATGCCTTTTATTTCTTTGTCTTGTCTGATTGCTCTGGCTAGAACCTCTAGTACCACATTAAATAAGAGTGGAGAGAGTGGACAACCCTGTCTTATTCCTGATTTAAGGGGGAAAGCCTTCAGTTTAGTGCCATTTAATATGATGTTAGCTGATGGTTTATCATATATGGCCTTTATCATGTTGAGATATTTTCCTTCTATACCCATTTTGTTGAGAGTCTTAAACATAAAATTGTGTTGTATTTTATCGAAAGCCTTTTCTGCATCTATTGATAAGATCAGGTGGTTTTTGTTCTTGTTTTGTTGATATGGTGTATTACATTAACCGTTTTACGTATGTTGAACCATCCTTGAGATTCTGGGATGAATCCCACTTGATCATGATGTATTATTTTTTTAATATGTTGTTGTATTCGATTTGCTAGTATTTTGTTTAGTATTTTAGCATCTGTATTTATTAGAGATATTGGTCTGTAGTTTTCTTTTTTTGTGCCATCCTTGCCTGGTTTTGGTATGAGGGTTATGTTGGCCTCATAAAATGTGTTTGGAAGTATTGCTTCTTCTTCAATTTTTTGGAAGACTTTGAGTAGAATAGGAACCAAGTCTTCTTTCAATGTTTGATAAAATTCGCTGGTATAGCCGTCAGGGCCTGGACTTTTATTTTTGGGGAGGTTTTTAATGGTTTTTTCTATTTCTTCTCTACTGATAGGTCTGTTTAGGCTTTCTGCTTCTTCTTGACTCAGTCTAGGAAGGTTGTATTTTTCTAGGAATTTATCCATTTCTTCTAGGTTGTTGAATTTAGTGGCATAAAGTTTTTCATAGTATTCTACAATAATTCTTTGTATATCTACGGTGTCCGTGGTGATTTCTCCTCTTTCATTTTGGATTTTGTTTCTATGAGTTCTTTCTCTTTTTTCCTTGGTAAGTCTTGCCAAGGGTTTGTCAATTTTGTTGATCTTTTCAAAGAACCAGCTCCTTGTTCTATTAATTTTTTCTATAGTTTTTCTGTTCTCTAATTCATTTATTTCTGCTCTGATTTTTATTATGTCCTTTCTTCGGCTGGTTTTGGGTCGTCTTTGTTCTTCTTTTTCTAGTTCCTTAAGGTGAGAAGTTAAGTGGTTCACTTGGGCTCTCTCTTGTTTGTTCATATATGCCTGAAGCGATATGAACTTCCCTCTTATCACTGCTTTTGCTGCATCCCATAGATTCTGATATGTCGTATTGTCATTTTCATTAGTCTGTATATATCTTTTGATCTCTGCACTTATTTCTTCTTTGACCCATTCATTTTTTAAAAGTATGTTGTTTAGTTTCCACATTTTTGTGGGATTTTTTTCCTCTTTTTTGCAGTTGAATTTTAGTTTCAAGGCTTTATGATCAGAAAATATGCTTGGTACAACTTCAATTTTTCTGAATTTGCTGATGTTGTTTTTGTGGCCCAACATATGAGAATGATCCATGTACACTGGAGAAAAATGTATACTCAGTCACTTTGGGATGAAATGTCCTGTAGATGTCTATCATATCCAGGTGCTCTAGTGTTTTGTTTAAGGCCACTATGTCTTTGTTGATTCTCTGTTTGGATGACCGATCTAGAGCCGTCAGCGGTGTATTGAGGTCTCCAAGTATGATTGTATTTTTGTCAGTTTTTGTTTTAAGATCAATAAGTAGCTGTCTTATATATTTTGGTGCTTCTTGGTTTGGTGCATATATATTAAGAATTGTTATGTCTTCTTGATTCAGTGTCCCCTTAGCCATTATGAAATGGCCATTTTTGTCTCTGAGTACTTTTCCTGTCTTGTAGTCAGCATTATCCGATATGAGTATTGCTACACCTGCTTTTTTTTGGATGTTATTTGCTTGGAGTATTGTTTTCCAGCCTTTCACTTTGAATTTGTTTTTATCCTTGTTACTTAGATGAGTTTCCTGTAGGCAGCATACAGTTGGATTTTCTTTTTTAATCCATTCTGCTACTCTGTGCCTTTTTATTGGTGAGTTTAATCCGTTTACATTTAGTGTAATTATTGATACTTGTGAGTTCCCTATTGCCATTTTATATCTTGCTTTCTGTTAGTTTTGTGTCTTGTTTGATCCTTCTCTTTCGTTTTTCTATCTTTTGTTTTTATTTGGTTGTATTCCATACATCTTTCCTCTGTTGCTATCTTTTTTATCTCATGTGCTTCTGTGGTGGTTTTTTCAATGGTGGTTACCTTTGAGTAATGAAAAGGGTCCCTACCCTGTTCATTGTAGCGAACTATTTTGTGAGTACTTTTGCACTCCATCGTCCTTTGCTACTGTTAATCTCCATCTTCTCCCCCTCTTTCTTTTTGTTGTTGTCACAGTTTAAATTTGGTTTTATTGTGTTCTTCTTGGAGCTTTTACTTGTGGCTCTGTTTTTTTTTGTTCTTTGTATCTGATTGGAGAACCCCCTTTAGTAATTCCTGGAGTGGGGGTTTTCTGATGATAAATTCCCTCATCTTTTCTGTATCTGTGAATGTTTTTATTTCTCCTTCATATTTGAAGGATAGCTTTGATGGGTATAGTATTCGTGGCTGAAAGTTCCTCTCTTTCAGGACTTTAAATATTGGGGTCCACTCTCTTCTAGCTTGTAGAGTTTCTGCTGAGAAATCTGATGATAATCTAATGGGCCTTCCTTTATATGTTGTATTCTTCTTTTCCCTGGCTGCCTTGAGAATTTTTTCTTTGCTGTTTGTTTGTGTCAATTTCATTATGATATGCCTTGGAGTAGGTTTGTTGGGGTTAAGAAAACTCGGAGTTCTGTTTGCTTCTTGAACTTGAGGCTTTAGTTCTTTCCACAGGCTTGGGAAGTTCTCATCTATTATTTGTTTGAGTATCTTCTCCATTCCATTTTCTCTCTCTTCTCCCTCTGATATACCTATTATTCTTATGTTATTCTTTTTGATGGAGTCAGATAATTCTTGTAGGGCTATCTCATTTTTTTTTAATTTTTGAGTCTCTTTCTTCTTCTCTCTGTTGTGCCTCAAGTTGCTTGTCTTCTATTTCACTAATCCTCTCTTCTATCTGACCTGTTCTATTAGCTAAGCTTGTTATTTCGTTTTTCAGCTCGTGAATTGAGTTTTTCATCTCTGTTTGATTTGTTTTTATAGTTTCAATTTCCTTGGACATATATTCTTTGTGTTCATTGAGTTGTTTTCTGAGCTCCCTAATTGCCTTTCTGTGTTTTCTTGTATATCTCGGAGGATTTTTAGTATTTCTATCTTGAATTCTCTGTCATTTAGCTCCAAGGTTTCCAATATATTAAATTTTTTCTCCATAGATTTTTCCTCATCTAGCTGTGTTACCTCTCTTTCTTTTGTATCCATGATATTCGATTTTCTCTTCCTTAATGGCATCTGAGGGTGGTTTTGTTGATAGTATTAATGAGATTTAATAAAGAATAAAAAGTTAAAAAAAATAACAATAAAAAAAATAAAAAATCGAAAAGTTTTTTTTTTAAAAAAAATTAATAATGAAATAAAGAAAAATAAAATAAAAATTAAAAAAAGGAAATTATTCCCCCCCTCCTTTTTTTCCTCTCCTCTCCTCTCCCCTCTTTTTTGAGAAAATCTTGTGGTGGACTGTGAATTATAACAAACAATGCCTGTGATGGAGGGCCTGAATTGGGGAAAAGTAATAAAGGGGCAAAAAAAAAAAAAAAAAGGAAAGAAAAAAGAAAAAAAAGAGCGTATGGACCCACAAAAAGCAAATAAGGAAAAAATTTGGGTCAAGAATGAAATGATTTGCTTTTAGGTGTTGGTTGTCTAAGAGTTATGATGAGAGGAATAAGAGGAAAACGGAAAAATGGGGGGACAAATTAAAAAATTACTATTGTATTTAGTGGAACAAGAACTAGATAATATGGAGAGCCAGGGATGAGAGCACTGCTAGTGAGTTAAAAAGGTGAAGTAAAAACCCCCCAAAATGCCACAAACATAGGTTTGAGTCCCAGATAAGATAATTTGTTTGTTATTGAGGTTTGAATGAGAGGAGATGTAAAGGAGAAAGGAAGAAACTAATATAGAGGGAGAAAAGAAAGAGAGAGAAAAAAAGAGGGAACCACTAAAAGAAGAAAAAAGAAAGGAGAGAGAGAGTTAAGGGTTTTGGAGTGCAACCCTCATAGAGAGAAAGGAAGAGAAGAGAAAAGATAATGGGAGATGTAACACTTATGGGTAGTGTAGTTCAAGGAGAGGAGAGAGTAAGACCGGTAGAGAGTTAATCGGCTAAATTGGAGGAGGAAAAAAAAGTATCAAGAATGAAGATAAGAGAAACAAACGAACAAATATAATAAAATGGGATAGGTTATAAAGTCTGCAGATTATTCTTGATTTTGAGAGGTTATCTTCTTGCTTTTTCTTTTCTCTCCCTCTTCCTGGTCGGTGGCTCTGTACCCCGGGTTCTGCCCCTTTGGCACGCTCAGGTAGAGGTTTGCAGTTGATAAGTCTCTATGGCAATGTCATGTATTGTGCTTTAGTCTCGTTGGGAGTCGAAGCTCAATAGCATTTATAGGCTCCGACAGTGAGAGAGTCCGTGTTCCTGGAGCCTTTCTCCTAGTCTTTCCTTCCTTAATTAGTAGCCTGATAATCCAGCTATGGGGTTGCTGCTGCCTCTGCCTGGATAGTAAGAGGCTCAAAGAGCTGGCAACTCCCCACTCTATTTCGGAATCTCATTTTTATGTCCCATCTATGTATGGATTCATATAGTTCTTAGTTTTTTCTGATTTACTTGTTTCACTCCGTATAATGTTATCAAGGTCCATCCATGTTATTGTAAATGATCCAATGTCATCATTTCTTATGGCTGAGTGGTATTCCATAGTATATATGTACCAAAGCTTCTTTTTTTTTTTTTTTTTTTTTTTGTATTTCTCTGAAGCTGGAAACGGGGAGAGACAGTCAGACAGACTCCCACATGCGCCCGACTGGGATCCACCCGGCATGCCCACCAAGGGGCGACACTCTGCCCACCAGGGGGCGATGCTCTGCCCCTGTGGGGCGTCGCTCTGTTGCAACCAGAGCCATTCTAGTGCCTGGGGCAAAGGCCAAGGAGCCATCCCCAGCGCCCAGGCCATCTTTGCTCCAATGGAGCCTTGGCTGTGGGAGGGGAAGAGAGAGACAGAGAGGAAGGAGAGGGGGAGGGGTGGAGAAGCAGATGGGCGCCTCTCCTGTGTGCCCTGGCCGGGAATTGAACCCAGGACTTCCGCACGCCAGGCCGATGCTCTACCACTGAGCCAACCGGTCAGGGCCTATACCAAAGCTTCTTAAACCACTCGTCTCCTGATGTACACTTGGGTTGTCTCCAGATCTTCACTATTGTGAACAATGCTGCCACAAACATGGGGGTTCATTTCTCCTTTTGGAGCCGTTCTATGATGTTCTTGGAGTATATTCCTAAAAGTAGGATAGCTGGGTCAAAAGGCAGTTCGATTTTCAGTTTTTTGAGGAATCTCCATACTGTTTTCCACAGTGATTGCACCAGTATGCATTCCTACCAGAAGTGCAGGAGGGTTCCCTTTTCTCCACATCCTGGCCAGCACTTATTCTGTGTTGTTTTCTTGATGAGTGCCATTCTTACTGGTGTGAGGTGATATCTCATTGTGATTTTAATTTGCATTTCTCTAATGATTAGTGATGTTGAGCATTTTTTCATATGCCTATTGGCCATCTGTATGTCCTCTTTGGAGAAGTGTCTATTCATTTCTTTTTCCCATTTTTTGATTGGATTGTTTGTCTTCTTGGTGTTGAGATTTACAAGTTCTTTATAAATTTTGGTTATTAACCCCTTATCAGACGTATTGTCAAATATGTTCTCCCACTGTGTAGTTTGTCTTTTTATTCTGTTCTTGTTGTCTTTAGCTGTGCAAAAGCTTTTTAGTTTGATATAGTCCCATTTGTTTATCCTGTCTTTTATTTCACTCCCCCATGGAGATAAATCGGCAAGTATATTGCTCCGAGAGATGTCGGAGAGCTTACTGCCTATGTTTTCATTTAAGATGCTTATGGTTTCACGGCCTACATTTAAGTCTTTTATCCATTTTGAGTTGATTTTTGTGAGTGGTGTAAACTGATGATCTAGTTTCATTTTTTTGCAGATAGCTGTCCAATTTTCCTAACACCATTTTTTAAAGAGGCTGTCTTTACTCCATTGTATTTCCTTACCTCCTTTGTCAAATATCAGTTGTCCATAAAGCTGTGGGTTTATTTCTGGGTTCTCTGTTCTGTTCCACTGATCTATATGCCTGTTCTTATGCCAGTACCAAGCTGTTTTGAGTACCATGGCCTTGTAGTATAACTTGATATCAGAAAGTGTGATACCTCCCACTTAATTCTTCTTTTTTAAGATTGCTGAGCTATTTGTGTTCTTTTTTGGTTCCATATAAATTTTTGGAATATGTGATCTATATCTTTGAAGTATGTCATTGGTATTTTAATCAGTATTACATTGAATTAATTTATAGATTGCTTTAGGTAATATAGACATTTTAATGATGTTTATTCTTCCTAACCATGAGCACGGTATATGCTTCCACTTGTTTGTATCTTCCTTGATTTCTTTTATTGATGCTTTGTAATTTTCCGAGTATAAGTCTTTAGTCTCCTTGGTTAAGTTTACTCCTAGGTACTTTATTTTTTTGGTTGTAATAGTGAAGGAGATTGTTTCCTTAATTTCTCTGAAAATAATGTTTTAATAACCTTTATACATTTGGAAACCAAACCTTGAAAATAAGAGGACAGTTTTGAAAAGCGGTAACCCTTCTTTTGACAGATACTAGATGTGAAATTTAGCTAGGTGGCCAACTTTCTCTGTTACTCAGTGCTTTCATCTGTTAAGGGGTTAGTAATAGCCCCCTTGTGGGGTTATCCACTTCATACTGAACCCGCTATGTATACCATAGTATACATACATTTAGATATTTTTTTTATTAAAGTCAGTTTTTAAAATGTACATAATAATCTTAAAATGTTATAAATAAATTTTGAGAAAAATACTTAAAATGCATTGGAGTTTTAAAATATTTCAACTAATATTTATTGAGCATCTAATATGGACAAAGTACAACTATCTTCTGGAGATGCAAAGAAAAAGAAGTAATAGCCCCTGTTCTTTTTTTTTTTAAATAATTTTATTTTTTTAATGGGGCAACATCAATAAATCAGGATACATATATTCAAAGATAACAAGTCCAGGTTATCTTGTTGTTCAATTATGTTGCATACCCATCACTCAAAGTCAGATTGTTCTCTGTCACCTTCTATCTAGCTTTCTTTGTGCCCTTCCCCCTCCCCCTATTCCTCTCCCTCTCCCCCCTACCCCCATAACCACCACACTCTTATCAATGTCTCTTAGTCTCACTTTTATGTCCCACCTATGTATGGAATAATGCAGTTCCTGGTTTTTTTCTGATTTACTTATTTCACTTAGTATAATGTTATCAAGATCCCACCATTTTGCTTTAAATGATCCGATGTCATCATTTCTTATGGCTGAGTAGTATTCCATAGTGTATATGTGCCACATCTTCTTTCTCCAGTCATCTATTGATGGGCTTTTTGGTTGTTTCCATGTCCTGGACACTGTGAACAATGCTACAATAAACATGGGGCTGCATGTGTCTTTACGTATCAATGTTTCTGAGTTTTTGGGGTATATACCCAGTAGAGGGATTGCTGGATCATAAGGTAGTTCTATTTTCAGTTTTTTGAGGAACCACCATATTTTCTTCCATAATGGTTGTACTACTTTACATTCCCACCAACAGTGTATGAGGGTTCCTTTTTCTCCACAGCCTCTCCAACATTTGAATAGCCCCTGTTCTTAACACTTTGAGTAGTTTGTTTGCCATGTACATCTTCTTGCCTCCTGACCATCTGGAGTACGATCATACATGTATGTCTTTAAACTTTGAGCTGGAGAATATAAAAAAGGGCAAATGTGTCTCAAGACATACTATAATCATGTTAGCTCAAAGATGGCGTGACAAAAGAGAGGTCACATGCTAACTACAGTTCATGAGGATTTGATAATTGAAACTGGTAAAAGTGATTACGCTACTGGATAAAGCATTACCAAGCCACTGAGTGTGGTCAGGTATAATGAGAATATGGGTTTGATTGACAAGGCTGATATGCAAATAACTTTCACAGAAAATATAAGAAAAACCATGAAATGGTATATAAAACTGTTGTTTTCATGATATTGACATTGCTGTTTTGAACTCATACACTGTGTATCAGAGGAAGACTAGAAGAAGAGCACAGCTATCTGACTTCAGACTGAAGCTCATTGATCAGCTTTTGGAGAAGTTTGTGAAAGAAAGGAAATCACCCAGAGGAGGCCGACCATCATCAGTAGGAGACAGCCTTCGTCTTTCAGGGCGTCACTTCCCAAAGCCAGTCTCTGCAACAGCCTCAAAGGATAAACCACAACGAAAATGCTTATATGTCAGCACACTACAAGAAGGGACGTAAACGGAGGGACACAGGGTGATGTGCATTGGATGTAACAAACCACTTTGCTGCATCCATGTTTTGAGGAATACCACAGTTTGAAAAAATTTTAAACATAAGGAATAAATAAAAAATACCTATAAATTTTCCTAAGAATGTCATCATATGCAAATACATATTTGAGATTCTGCTAATAACAATACTTCTTTATTTACAAATGGGAGATACATGAGAATTGCATGATATAACAAAACTTTTTAATTTAAAAATGTGTAAGGCAACATTATATAAAAAGGCAAATGTGTATTCTTTTGTTTCCATAAATTGGTAATCAAACAAGCATGATTTTAAGTTAATAAAACTGGAACTGGAACTAATTTCACTTTTTGAAAAAAAGAACTCACTCCCATGGGTCAGTGAGCATGAAAAAAAACCTCACTTCTCAAAGGGTTAAGAAAGGCACAACTGGACCTGGCCAGGTAGCTCAGCTAATTAGTGTATCCTCCAATATACCAAGGTTGCAGGTTTGCAGGTTTGATCCCTGGTCAGGACACATACAGGAGTCAACCGATGAATACATAAATAAGTGGAAGAACAAATCGATTTTTTTTCTCTCTCTCTCCTTTCCTCTCCCTCTAAAATAAGAAAAAGAAAGATAGGAAAAAAAGGCACAACTTACTAACATACACTGTTAACTTTTGTTATCTCCCCCCCTTTTAATAAATGT
Source organism: Saccopteryx bilineata (assembly GCF_036850765.1). Lineage (NCBI taxonomy): Eukaryota > Metazoa > Chordata > Mammalia > Chiroptera > Emballonuridae > Saccopteryx > Saccopteryx bilineata. The sequence goes on along the minus strand of NC_089499.1, from coordinate 54,536,589 downwards.
TCTAATATGGTAGTGCATATTCTGCATATTTTTTTTCTTTGCCTTTGTAGCATTCCATTTCTTCTTTAATCCTACCTATTCTTCTTAGAATGAAGTAAGCTCCTTCCTCCCTGCTAACCATTTAATTTGATGCTCAAATTCCAAGTGATCTGGATATTAACAATAACAAAATCCTCAATCAATTTAAAGTATCAACAGATGTAAAAATACTAATAAGGGTTAAGTTAAATGATTATGTTTTTGGAGATAAAAGAATTCCATTTCTCCAGGAATAAATTAGTTCAAGATTAGTTGCAAAAACAACAAGAATTACAAAGGAAATTACTTTGTTTTATTATTCATTAATTTTAGAAAGAGAGGAAGGGAGAGACACAGAGAGAGGGAAACACTGAGCAGCTACTCCATTCATTTATGTATTCACTTGACTCTTGTATGTGCCCCGACCTGGGATCAAACCCACTACTTCAGCATGCTGGGACAATGCTCTAACCAACTGAGCTACCCTGCAGGCCTGATTTTGTTTCTTTTGTATCTTCTTGGTCCTCTCACATACTAAGGTAGGACCAATTGACCCAAATATGAGAATTATTATTATTTTTTTAATTTTAGCATAGTTCCAGGTTTATAAGAAAGCATACTTGGGAACTTTTGAAGCAAAAAATAAATAAATTTTTGTTTCGGCATGTGAGTTTCCAAGGGTTGAGTAATTTTTTAATGGTTATAATAACCTATAGTTATTTTGCAAATTAATATATCATAAAATTTCTGAAATTGCCTGATTTATTTACATGGTAAACTTGTAGATGAGCCTTAATCTACCATTATGTACAAATCATTTGTACTGTTAATTTTCATTCAAAATCAATTGACATATGATCACCTCCTAATCCCTACGAAGACTCAAATACTGGCAGAATCAGGAATTTTATTAAAATATTCTAATCACCATCTTTAGTTTTGCTACACTAGTAATACTTATTTTATATCATTCCTGACTGTTCTATTTGGGAAATGTTGCAATAATTACATCACTACTTATATAATTACAATAAGAACTATTCATCTGGAACAATTTGCAGAGTTCATTTCTGATTCCCAGCCACTACATACACAGGGGCTCTAATAAATTGTGTGAGCTTAATGCTGGTTCTAATTCCACAATGTGGCATTTTTTTTCTCCCAAATGTGGACTGACTCAGTTTCAATAGACAGTGGAATCTTTTTTACATTATGCCTTCAGAGTTTGTAGGGTACTCTTAACTCCTGTTTATTGTTGTGCCCGATTACCAGGAGGGTCCTTATTTTCTATTGAGTAAAGCGTTATGGTTGAGAAAGCTAGCAGAGAGTTCAAGCAAAGCCCTGTCCCGCCATCCCCTGCCTCATTGCATTGGACATGATACTAACCTCTCTGAGTCTAATTCTCTCATCTGTAATAATAGCTTTTAGCTCATGATATTGTAGAAGGATTATATAACACTTAGCATAATGTTCCTGGTATATCTTTGTAAAGATTGTGGGCTATGCACAGAAAGAAATGGAATTCAGAAAAAGAAATCAATTTTAAAAAAAGAAAATACAGAATCAATTTTATATTTGTGTCTAAAGATTTAGTTAATGCAAAGAGAAAAATCCACCCTGTCCACTCAACTGGATCCTTCAATATTGTATAAGGGAGGGTGACCTTCTTGAGTTAGAAATTCCTAAACAGGAAAGTGCAACTAATAACCTCTACCTCACGGGATTGTTGCAATGATTAAATGAGGTGATGTGTATAAAGTGGGTAGCATGGTATATGTGCATACACCATGCACAAAATATAACCTTTTGTAGGTTTGTAGTGTAGTCACATGAATAGTTGCAGCATACTCTAGAAGATAAAGAGTGGAACTAAGATGAAGAGACCATGCTTGAAGACATAAATTTTGGAATCAAAAATAAGGAAATTGGTGATGGATGGAGACTTGACTTGAGGTAGTGAACACACAACACAATGTACATATGATTATTGTAGAACTGTGCTCCTGAAACCTGTATAATTTTGTTAATTAGTGTCACCCCAATAAGTTCAATAAAAAGAAAACAATAAAAAGCATTAAAAAAAGAACTGTAATAATCTTTAAGACTGCAAGGAAAAAAAAAGTGGACTCCAATCTTGTAAACTAAGATTCCTATGTTCTTACACAAGCCTTACTCATTCTGATTTAGAATCTTCAGGGTGAGGGTCATAGATTGTGCTTATATAATCAGTTTTGCATTGAGGTGTTAAGAGAAAATTCAGGAAATGATCTCTAAATTCAGAAGGAGTCCCAAGAGAACTGAAAAGTGTAGGTGTTTGTGGCCCAAATGCCAAAGGAGAGGAAAGTTTCAGTAAAGAGATGGGCAATAAAATCATATTTTATTTTTAAAAAAGAGAGCATCAAAAATGATTAAAATGGACCCTGGCCAGTTTGCTCAGTGAATAGAGCGTTGGTCCTGTGTATGGACATCCTGGGTTTGATTCCCAGTCAGGACACATAAGAGAAGTGAGCATCTGCTTCTCTCCTTCTTCCCCTCCCACAACCAGTGACTTGATTGGTTTGATCATGGGCCTGGGCACTGAGGATAGTTTGGTTGGTTCCCAGTGCATTAGCCTCAGGTGCTAAACATAGCTTGGTTGGTTCAAGCATTGTCCTCAAACAGGGGTTGCCAGGTGGATCCTTGTCAGGGCACATGAAGGAGTATGTCTCTCTATCTCCCCTCCTCTCACTTAAAAAGAAAATGATTAAAATGAAAGCCTTAACTAGATTTTATATGACACACCATTTTAATAAACAGTGTAAATAAATCAAACATGAATGAATTTCCCTTGTTAACACAAGGGGTAAAAAGTCAGAAGAAAGCATATTCGCCAAAATGATGCTTCTTAGAATCTCCCATGGATAAAAAGTTTATCCATGAAAACCATTTGATAAAAAGATGGGATATGCAGTGACCCTTAAATGCATCTGAATCATTAATTCATAATTTAAAAAAGAAAGAGAAACTATTAGAAAGTTCATGTAACTATCACATCACTGCTAAGCAGTGGCTGTTTATAAAGTATGAAAAACAGAAAAGTATATTTTTTATATTCCTTGCACTGCCATGCAAGGTATTTATTCTCCTGGCCATATGAAACATATAGGGTTAGAATTTCAATAATTCTTTATTCTGTCATTTAGATGTTCAAAACATATTGAATGAAATGGCCCACTCGAAATGCAAGTTAGAAGTGTACTCTCTAGTCTCACTTTAGGAAAATAATTTAAGGGATGAGACATTAAATGTAAAACCTCCTGTAGGAGGAAGACTGACAACAATCAGCTTCCTTTACTGTTGCTCTGCCTTTCTAGGTGGGAGCACATACACTCACACTCTATCACTGATTTATGCAACTGCGGGAAACACTATGCTGACCTAGTAAAGCCCTCTCTGTGACCAGAATGCTCAACAAGCAACTTGACAGTACATGTTTAAGGATCTATCATTTGTAGACCCTTGGGGAGAATGTTTAACATTTCCTTAAACTCCGTATGAGTTTTCACTAGGGCTATAGCCATACCAGCCAAGAGACAAATATCACAGAGAAGAGCAGCTTGCATGAAAAGCAGACCTCTTTTAACCTGTCATTGTTCTTATATGCTTATCAGCGTAGAGACTGCAAGATAATCAAGTATTCCTAATAAGCGATGCTTTCTAGAATTTGAGTTCTAAAGTGTCTTTGGAGTATAGTTTTTTAAAGCTTAATTGGGTCTGGAGAGAGCTCATAACCATCATTTATTTGGTCAAATTGTAGATTATCTCATTTATGAAATATGCTTCAGGTGTTATGTATGAATCATTCTGAAGTAACTATCATCATGGGGCACTGTGATTTCCTGGATGTTTGACTAACCATCTCCACTTTTCCCTTTTTTCAAGGGAAGATGACATCCCATAATCTTCCCCAGATGGAACCTCTTCTTTCTAGACAGTCCCCATGTTTATTCTATTTTCTAATCTGGTTGAACCACAAATTCAAAATACACACTAATCTAGGTTATCTTAGACCAAGAGCTTTCAAAGCTCTAAATCCTCAACCTATATTTTTGGATATGAAAAACTTTTTAAGATATTGAGGGCTTCTGCTGCCATATTTGTTGACAGAAGTTGGGATTGAGTGTCAAAGCAACTTCTATGAGAAAAGACAGAAGAATTAAATAATTAAACACTAAAGATTCCTATGTTTGTCTACTGAAAACTTCTTATATATCTTTCTACTAGAACATATCAAACCATGCTTTAGCTTTTCCCTCTGGGCACAAGCACTGCTATAAGCACTTCTTTGTAATCCAAAAGTGCTTTGTATGAAGTAGCTGCTTAATAATGTTTGATAGATTTATCAACTTGCTATTCAACTTGTTCTCTCATTTAAAAAGATTTGTTGCATCCTTTTTATATTCCTATTGATAATATAGCCAAAGAATATATAGCCATAATCTAATCTGACAATTTTCCTGTTTTCCAGAACCTCCCATTTTGTAGAGGTAGGATAAGAGTAGAAGAACACAGAGTGACAAGCAAAATAAGTAAGATAACTTCAGACATGGGTAAGAGTTATAACGAAAACATAGAGTTAATATGAATAAATAAATGAATATATGCAAAAATGTGTCACTTAAAATTGTCCAGTGCACATCTTTAATATAAATTATCTCCTTGAGAAAGGGTAAAAAAAAAAAAAAAAAAAGAAAGAAAGAAATACTGAGCTTCAGTTAAAACACATTTTTTATTGATTTATTTTATTTTGTTATTCCTTTTCTTATTTTTATTGTTATTTTGGATTATGTTAAGGCTAGATATAGGAACAGCTTGGTAAACACCAAACTGGGTTACCAAAGTGAAGTTACATAATGCGGATTCTTGAGCTGTTTAAAAATATACAGTACTTTTGTGAATTGCTTGGGTAAGGTGCTAATCTGCCTAGAGGCAGGAAGACAGGCAGGGTGACCTCAGCAGTCCTCCAACCAAGGCTTCTTGTTTCTATACTCAGCATTTAGTCCAATTAGAAACTTAGATGAGCTAGAAGCATCAGGTAGCCAAGGTGGTAAAGGGCACAGAACCAGGTAGAAGGAGTGAAATTCTCTGACATTAGTGTATGTGAAAAGGAGCACCCTTCCTCTCTACACATCATGCAATATTAATTCATATGGGGACCAACTCTCTTTTCTCTCCAATGTGCATTCAGTTGGAAGAAGATTCTGTAGCATAGAGAAATAATCCTGTGAATTCAGTAGGAGAGAGTTGTCAACTTGCCAGGATTCAAACTGCAGCTTTCTTTTCTTATTTTTTACAGAGACAGAGAGAGAGTCAGAGAGAGGGATAGATAGGGACAGACAGGAACGGAGAGAGATGAGAAGCATCAATCATCAGTTTTTTGTTGCAACACCTTAGTTGTTCATTGATTGCCCTCTCATATGTGCCTTGACTGTGGGCCTTCAGCAGACTGAGTAACTCCTTGCTTGAGCCAGCGACCTTTTTGCTCAAGCCAGATGAGCCCACATTCAAGTTGGCGACCTCGGGGTCTCGAACCTGGGTCTTCTGTATCCCAGTCTGATGCTCTATCCACTGTGCCACCGCCTGGTCAGGCTGCAGCTTTCTTGATAAACCATCACTGACAATAAAGTCCATAGACCATGAAGATGTGGAAGAATGGTCTATGGGCAAGGACTACAAACCTTGTCTACAGGAAAGGCCTGAGGGCTCCTCATTCTTTAACTACTCATCGTGATCATCTATAAGCAGAAACATGTAGCCATTGCAATCATAATCCATAAACTCAGATGTTCAAGAAATTCCATTTATTTATTTAATTTTTAGATGAATGTCATTCTAACTCCAAGCTTCCCTATCATCAGTTGGTAAGAAAAATATTAAGGTTATTGAGGTTGGCTTGCCAGAGTTGTGCAGCAGTCCTAAAAACTCTTTAGTGTTAGTGTTACATCATTGGGCTCATTCATAGACCATTAGTTATTTGTCATTCATTTATAGTACCAGCAAGATGCCCATGGTACCTGTCTGCATAGTATCTTGGGACATAACTTTGCTGCTTTGGTGCCTTGCTTGGGGAAAAGCAATTATGGGAAAACAGAAAGCTCCTCTTTCTGGGCTGCAACCTTCTTACAAACACCACAAAACCATCTCTTTTCAGTTGTTGCCAAGACCTAAAAGGACTCATTTTCTTTGGCTTGTTTTCTTATTTCCTCCATTTTTAATGTCCTTTTAGCCTCAGAAAAATCTCTTAATTTTCCTTTTTCCTGCTTTTGAAGGAACTCACTAGCATAATTATTTTAAAGTTCTTATGGCCCTGGCCAGTGGCTCAGTGAATAGAACATCGGCTCAGTATATGGACATCCCAGATTCGATTCCTAGTCAGGACACACAGGAGAAGTGACCATCTGCTTATCCTTCCCTTGCATCCTCTCCCTATTTCTTCCTCTTTCCCTCCTTCAGCCAGTGTCTCAATTGTTTCCAGCATTGACCCTGAGTATATAAGATAGCTTAATTGGTCTGAGCATTTCAGCCTCAGGCACTAAAAATGGCTCAGTTGATTTGAGCATTGGCCACAGATGGGGTTGTTGGGTGGATCCTCAGTTGGGCTGCATGCAGAAGTCTGTCTCACTATCTCCCCTCTTCTCACCTAAAAGAAAAATTCTAAACAAAGATAGAAAGAGAAAATTTAACTTTAAGTAGCTTCTGTTTTCCACTCTGCAAATATTTATGACTAAACACCTGCTTTCGAACTTGCAATGAAGAAATGGGTAAAGAGAGGAAGAACAACTTTTAGTAAATTATTCTCACATAAAACATCACAAATGCAAGGAGAGGAGAAGGAGAAAGGACATTTGATTTAGTCAAGTTTAAAAGGACTAGGAGAATGTAGTAAGAACATCTTACTGAATAGTTCATATTTCCCTTCTTAACTATTTTCAACTATATTACCTACCCATATCTGAACTGCACACATCTCCCATTTTCTTTTCCATTCTTGCCTTAAAATGTACTAGAATAGGAAAAACTGAATGTAAGTTTTTATTGAAGTAAATCATCCAAAAATATCTATTTGCAGTGGAGTGAAATCTACTCTATGCTGCATACAAGCTATAGAAGCTGCTATGCTGTGGGCCCTCTCTCCAACATTCTGTAACAAAATATTGCAGCAGGCCACCATGATTTGGCTGCTGAGACAGAACAACCCATGTCTGGATTCCCTTCTGTAAGCAATAGAAGTAGCAAGGGAAGGCTTAGCAGTGGCCAGAATTCTGAGCTTGAGGAGCTCTTCCTGTACCTGCATTAAGCAGATAAGTGCAATAAGGAAGTGCAACTCTCAATACTGAGGTCTGCACTCAGGATCTAAGGCATGGGCCATAGAATTCCCCTAATTCCATTTCTCAAAGGGATGAGAGTAAGAAATTACAAGCAGACTACTACTTACTGCTGATTCTAACTGAATCTGAGATCCAACCAGAGGTAGCCACCCAGAGCTTTAATCAAGGTCAAAAAGGAGTCTGAATAATGCCTTGCCCTGAGATGAGGTTAATGTAGCCCAGACTCTCCAACATCAAGAAAATCAACACAACAGGGTTTTTAAGGCCTGTGAACAGTGAGTCTAACTGTTTAAAATGTAAGGATCTTAGCTTTAAGTTACCCTAATACTTGTTCTTGGTCAGAAAAAGATTCTGAAAAGTATACCATGTTTCTCTAAAAATAACTGAACCTATCTGGACCAGGGGTTGGCACACATTTTTGTAAAGGTCTAGATAGTAGATATTTTAGGATTTGCAGGCAACATATATTACCAGTACTCCCTCTGTTGCATAATCTCTGTTGATTATTATGTTTTGTTTTGGTTACAACACTTTAAAAATGTAAAAAGCATTCTTGCCTTGTAAATTTTATAAAACCAAGCCCTGAACCAGATTTGACCCACCAGCCATAATTTGCTAGCCCCTAATCTAAAGTATTTCAAACCCAAACTGTATGTGGTCTTAAAAACACATGGTTAGCAAGATGTAATGATAAGTGAGAGTGGAAGGACATTCTGAAATATTTTAGAAGATTATACTCTAGGGGCATGTGGAGCAAAACCACTAAGTGTAAGATCCTGTTAAATGCACAGAGCATCTTGGTTTTCACAGTGTCAGAAGCAGGACAGAGACAATTGCCTCAAACTGAGGAGATAGCACCGGTCCTATTGCACAAAAGAAGGTTGGTTTTTGTAATGGGCATGTGGCATCAGGCTGGCTGTAGGTCTCTTGTTCATGGTGTGATCAAGTTAATTCCAATTAATATCTTTTTTTTTATTGAGAGGAGAGGAGGCAGAGATAGACTGCCACATGTGCCTCTACCCGGATCTACCCGGTAAGCCCCTATGGGGTGATGCTCTGCCCATCTGAGGTGTTGCTCTATTGTTCAACAACTGAGCTATTCTGAGCACCTAAGGTAGAGGCCATGGAGCCATCCTCAGCACCTGGGGTCAACTCACTACAATACAGCCATGGCTATGGGAGGAGAAAAGAGAGAGAGAGAGAGAGAGAGAAGTGAGAGGAGGAGGGGTAGAGAAGCAGATGGTCACTTCTTTTATGTGCCCTGACCAGGAATTGAACTTGGGTGATCCACACACCAGGCTGACTCTCTACCAGGCCCATACCTTTTTTAAAAAAAGTCCCTGAGTTGTTTTGCCAGGCACAGATAAACCTAACTGTGGTTGGACCCTAGTTTCCTGTTACAAAGTGAGCATCCTTACAGAGGCAATGTACATGTTTATTTATCTGGAATTAGTCCATTTCCCTTGGTCACCCAAATAGCATCTATCCCCACTATCCTATTAAACACCCAATGAAATACCATCTTACTTTTTCCTTTCTAGACAATTTTGTTGTTTACATGAGTTTGAAGATGACTCCTCTCCTCTTGGTGTCTTTTCTTGTTTGTCAGATGCAAGCTGCACAATGTGTGGGACCCAGTGAAGACACGGGGCCCTATATTTAAACATTATTAAGAATTTCAAGGCAGCATCATTAGAATATTCAACAATGCCTGGGGCCATTCTGAGCCCAGGGTCCAGTGCTACAGGTCCAGTGCTACAAGTACTGACACATGCCTGCTTTCATAAGATTCAAATGGGAGGATGTATGTGAAAATACTTAGTAAAGCACAATGTGAAACACCAATTTACCAGGATTTGTTAACTCTCTTAATAAATAATTTATTTATATAAGCTCAAAATAGGATTTATTTATTTTACTGTTTCCCATTTTCTGTTTTGTAAATAAACTAAAAATCAGGAATCTGTCCCTTTCTTTCTTCTATACTCCTCCTTGCTCAGGGCCCATGTCTAGTTGGTGTTGATCATGTAACAGGGTTCAGTAAATGGGCTAACAATATCTAAATAATTAGAGAAAAATTCTTCTGTGATGTCCTTAGATGATAAAGAAATGCACTCAACTTTTCATGTGTGCTTTGATTATAAAAATTTTATAAGCTTCTTTACAATTAAAATGCACATTTTTATTCATAGTTGATTTATTTAATTTTTAAAAGCTTGTGCTAATATTAAAGAAAGTTATTTTTTTTTTTTGCAGGCAAAAGGGATTCTTGTAGTTCAATTACTGTGTTATGAATAAAACTCAACAAGTAATTGAATTACTGGCTACCTCAAAGTAGATATTCAGTGTGAGTTCACAAGAACATGATTCATACCCAAACACCACAGGTCTGTTTGAGAGGTTAAGGTACTAAATGGATCATGAGGAATTTCAATGAATTTAAACTATGTATGTGTGCAAGTAAGAATGTAGTTAGTGTCAAAGGTCTATGTTTGCGAGGAGAAAACTGCTTTTTCTTTTATGGTTATAGTCAGAACTGCTGACACATACAATAACCACTAAAGTCTAATGTGCTCTTAAATGAAAATGAGCTATAGACATTGTTGGAATTTTTTTTCAATAATTCTATTGGCTTTCCTGATTCTCTTATTGTATTGTCATTATTATTATTATTGTAGACTATAGGATGATTAAACTATAAACAGTATTTTTATTTTTAAATTTTTTTCTTTTCCAAGTGAGAGCAAGGGAGATAGAAAGACAGACTCACACATGTGTCCAGACTGGGACCCACCTGACAACCGAATCTGGGACCAATGTTCTGCCATCTGATGCCATGCTCACAACCGAGCTATTTTTAGCACCCAAGGTGGAGGCTCCACAGAGCCATCCTCAGCACCAGAGGCCAACGTGTTTGAACCTATCCAGCCATGGCTGCAGGGTGCGGGGAGAGAGAGGAAATAAGGGGGAGAGGAAGGGGTGGAGAAGCAGATGGTTGCTTCTCCTGTGTGTCTTGACTAAAAATTGAACCCAGGACATCCACATGCTGGGCTGATGCTCTACCACTGAGATAACGGGCCAGAACCTATAAACAGTACTTTAGTACAGTTCAGAATTATTTCAGGTGATGTTAAAAGCAGGTATTGATAATAATGTTCATATTGTTAATTAATGCTTTGAGGAAATAAGGCAGCAGTAACCTTGTGTGCTTCACAGAACCTCTGGATTTATATCCACTTACAATATTCAGATGTTAAATTAATAAATCTCCTTTGTGAGAGTGATTTTTTATATGTGTATGCCTTCCATAGTTAAAAATTAATATTGATACTTTTATTTCTGCTTTAGAGTGTGGAAAATTCCTTAATTCAAAAATAAATACAAAAACTAAAAAAGTAAAGTGAGTAAGCAAAGAAAAAAATCTTACAGATACAGACAACAAGTATGGTAATTAGAAGAAGAGAAGGGAGTAGGGGAGGTAGAAGATGGGGAAGGGGTTAAATGGTGACAGAAGGAGATTTGACTTGAGGTGGTGAAAACAATACAATGTAGAGATAATCTGTTGTAGAATTGTACACCTGAAACCTGTATAATTTTGTTAAGCAATGTCCCCCAATAGATTCAATAAATAAAGAAATGCAAAATCCAGACTTCACCCAAAAGTTTTTATCATCTTGCTCCCTAGAACTCAAGGGATACATAAAGGTAGTTAATGAATGTGGTTTCTTCCCAATCCATCTATTGGGCATCATCAGTTCACAGAACTGCATGGTGCCTTCCCAGGACAGTGGAGAAGTGAGTTAGTGCCTCTTTTCAGTTTATAATCTCATTGGGGGAGACAAAACACATGAAATAAAAGTTAAGTAACTTTTGTAAAGAATGAAGACATTTAAATGGCAAATAAGTGGGCAGTCATATCTGTAAGAATTCTGAAGAAGTAGACACTTTATAATATATCTTAAAGCCAGGTAGAAAGGTGGCTATTTGCATTATATCACTGTATTGGATACAAATTCATTTCTTTTCAATACATTTTTTTTTTGTAATCCATTCTTAGACATTCATATATTACTTAATGGACAGAGGGATGATTTATTTCTTCTAAATAATCATTATATGCCCACTATTCTAGCCTTCCATTGTAGATTGTCTCTCTACATCATTATTACTCATGTTAGGTATTAAGTTCATAGGAAGTGAGACTAATAGTTGTTGAGTTTTCCTGTAAAATCTAGCGTAGAGACTCTTGAGTTCCTGATACACAACTGTAATGCTGGTGGCCGAGGCCAGGCTGGTTCACACTGGATTTGGGCAGACAGTAGAGGAACTACAGAGCTGAAATGTGTCAGGCCACACCTATCTACTGGAGGCTTGCAAATGAACAATAAAAGTAAAAGAGCTAATGAAGGAAAATCTGCTACTCGCAGTAAAGGCAAGGGAGCAAGGAAAACCACACCTCATGGTGGCAGGAGAGTGATCTGGAAGAATCGCTGCCCAGGGGAAGCACCCATAGCTTTATTTTATTATTATTTTTTTGTATTTTTCTGAAGTTGGAAACAGGGAGGCAGTCAGACAGACTCCCACATGCGTCTGACCAGGATCCACCTGGCATGCCCACCAGAGGACGATGCTCTGCCCATCTGAGGCATTGCTCTGTTGCAACCGGAGCCATTCTAGTGCCTGGGGTAGAGGCTATAGAGCCATCCCCAGCGCCCGGGCCAACTTTGCTCCAATGGAGCCTTGGCTGTGGGAGGGGAAGAGAGAGACAGAGAGGAAGGAGAGGGGGAGGGGTGGAGAAGCAGATGGGCGCTTCTCCTGTGTGCCCTGGCTGGGAATCAAACCTGGGACTCCTGCACGCCAGGCCGAGGCTCTACCACTGAGCCAACCGGCCAGGGTTGCACCCATAGCTTTATATAGGCAATGCGCATGTGCGTCTGCCACGCGGTCACGGACTAATCAAGCAAAGTGCTTGCAGCAGGTAACCTGTGAGCTAGCCTAACACAGTTGCTCCACAATGGTGTTTTATGTTTTCTTAATTTTTTTAAAATAACCATTTTATGCTTGATTTTAACCATGGTATTAACTATATAGACCTGTTAAAGTAATTAAGCTAACTCTCGAAATGTCCTATGGTTCATAACTCAGCTTTTAAAATGGTGCCTATTGTGTGTTATATAACTACAAATTGCATAGACACAGAATAGAATCAGAGAAAAGCTGGAACTTTTCAGTGTAGTACTGTCAACTGACAGAACTCAAACAATTTAGCTAGAGGTGGATTAAGTTCCCTGGCACGAAAGAAAATATTGGGCCCCTTAATAAAAGAGGGAGACAGGGAAAATAAAAATACATGTTAATCATATTTTTAAATGAATAAAAAAATATTATGTACTATTAATATTAAAACTGCACATATGAAACCAATTTGGTGTCAGAAAAATGTGTAAAGTTGGGCTTTTGTGGGGGTGGGGGGCAGGACGCCTGCCTGGTGCACCCGGGCCCACAGTTAAATCTGCCTCTAATTTAGCAAAGAGTTTGCACCTTCCTTTCAGGGCCAGATAGCGAGTGGATGGGGGTGACAGAGCTTCAGGAGCAGGACGGTAGTCTTCTCGCTGGGTTTTGGCGAGTAAGCGTCTTAGAGGTGGCAACACCGAAACAGGCCTGGTGCTCGGGTTGGATCTGACCTAAGAAAATGCGAGGTGGAGAATCCAGAGCTGGGGGGCGTTGGGGAATGGACAGACGGAAGGGATTACAGGTGCGGAGTCTATGAGTCAACACAGAAGTTTGATTTGCCGCTGTGGCACGAGCGGCTCCAACGTAGGCCTAGGAATGAATTGCAACAGGTGAGTCGGATTGATACTAACGCCATCAGAGCACGTGGTGGGAGACGCGGGGGGTCGGAACAGAGCAGATAATCCTGCCGTACAAGCTAGTGAAGCCGAGTCTGTCACTTCAGGGCGCTCAGCATCCCTTCAAGGAGACCGACATTTCACCAATTAACTGGAACATGCAGGTAAGCGCACATGGCAACTGAGAATTCCTTTGGAAGCTCGGGAGCAAGGCTGATGAATTCTTCACGGAGAGGTTAGGGACACCATTACAGAGGAGGTGATATTTGACACAGGTTTGGAAGGAGGAGTGGGATTTCACAGAGTAGAGATTAATGGCACTCCAGGCAGAGTGAACGCATCATGTGAGCAAAGGCCAGGAGACCTGAAACTTCGTGATATTTTTCTTGATGTTTCAGTTTCTTTTATTGGTGGTATGAGCTTTTTGTTCCTGTGGGAAAAGGTTTTAAGGAAATGGAGAGGGGCTTGGGTCAGAGGTCTGTCTTCTCCCTCCCCTTCCATGTCCAGCTGGAACGCTCCCATTCTGGGCGGATGCATTTTGAACTGTCAGTCCAGCTGCCTTGACCTCTCTGAGGGGCTGGAACGTATGACAACAAACTAGGCTAACCAGGTACTGTCTCCCAGAAATGCACTCTGAAGCATAAGGGACACAAGAACGGAGCAAGGATGAAATTATTCCTCAAGCTGGGGTATCCTCGGCAAGACCATCTGTTTGGTTCTTATCCTAGAAGGTCAGAGCAGTTGGGTTTCTACCCTTTGGGAAGCTTGATCCACATTTTCTGAAAAAATTGTTTGCTGGAGTTAGCTAGAGTTGGTTTTTGTTGTTTGCAATTATGATATATTAAAAAAGGAGATGACTTCTTTATGTAAGTTACAAGGGAGGTTGAGGAATGAGGTAATGGCTAAGCCTTAGAAATTTAGAAGGAATGAGGTTATGACTATGTCAAGGTGAAGGTGAAAGCTTGAAGTAACATCACAGTTAACAAAGGTGCTAAGAGCTGCTTACTGGAGTTTTATCTTTTTAATTCTTTATTTGTCTGTTATGAAGTGGCTAGATCAGAATCATGAAACAATACCTGAGGTTCAGGTAAGCATCAGATATCACTCTATCAAATAGCTTAATATTGATATTCAGTGAATATTGACTCAGTCTGAATATTTTTAAAAATCTGTAGTTTTGGTGCATTTTAACATATCTCACTGAAGTAATTACAAAATAAAGCTGGAGATTATGAATTCAATATACAATTTCTCTAAAAATTTCAGCAGTTATTGTTGGCTTTAATTCTCCTTTGACTATTCTAGACACACCAAATAAGTCTAAATTTGACTTTCAGTTTTATTAAATTGGCTTAAATCAATTTTTGATTGAGTCATTAGTTTGTTTTTTGTTTTTTTGTTTTTTTTTACAGAGACAGAGAGAGAGTCAGAGAGAGGGATAGATAGGGACAAACAGACAGGAACGGAGAGAGATGAGAAGCATCAGTCATCAGTTTTTCGTTGTGACACTTTAGTTGTTCATTGATTGCTTTCTCATATGTGCCTTGACCATGGGGCTACAACAGACCAAGTAACCCCTTGCTCAAGCCAGCAACCTTGGATCCAAGCTGGTGAGCTTTGCTCAAACCAGATGAGCCCGCGCTCAAGCAGGCAACCTCAGGGTCCTGAACCTGGGTCCTCTGCATCCCAGTCCGATGCTCTATCCACTGCACCACCGCCTGGTCAGGCGAGTCATTAGTTATTAATGCCACTGAAAATTTTTCCTTCTGTTGGAATTCTAATTTGGTACAAACCTCTCTATTCCCTGTTTTTTTTAGATTCTTTGAGCATTTTGTTTTTGAATAAATGCATGTATACAAGAAGAATGAACTTTTAAACAAGTACAAATGAATATCCAAGAAAAGCTAGCTATTTGAGAATAACCTGTTAATTTATATCTATTGCAAGTTTAAAAAATAATTTACCTTAGTTTATACAAATAGCAGCTTTTCTTTGTAAACAAAATTCACTAAAAGGGAATTTTGTTGTTGAGTTGATGTGTTTCTTCTGTAGCTACTTTTTTTCACTTAAAGAGACTGAATTGTTTTATCACATAGTTTTGTGGGGAGGACATTTTATTTATTTTATGATGTATGATAGTACATGATAAATTAATATTTTTTCAAATGCCTACTTGATATGAAATGCTTTTGCAGATGTAAAAGTGAACAGGACAAAATATTGTTCTCAAATAGCATATACTTTAGTAGGCAAGAAAATGTAACTCAATTATTTATAACACATGAATGTGTGACATCTATAAAACTGATGAAAGTATACAGCTGTGAGTCAGAGAAGGCTAAATAGTTTTATAGTTTTGCACTGAGGTCCTCAGAAATAGCTTTTTGAAAGAATTGAATTTAAAATGGTTCTTAAAGGATAGGCTTGTTTTCCACCATCAGAGGAGGGACACTTGGTAATCTAAAAGGAACACACACAACGTGACAGCTTTTCATAGTTATTGTCTCCCAGATGTCATTGGGGTTGGTTAGAAATTGAGGCATTTAAAGGGTTTTCAAGTCAGCTTCACTTGTCATTTTCCCCAGCACCTGTAAG
Organism: Saccopteryx bilineata; assembly: GCF_036850765.1. Taxonomy (NCBI): domain Eukaryota; kingdom Metazoa; phylum Chordata; class Mammalia; order Chiroptera; family Emballonuridae; genus Saccopteryx; species Saccopteryx bilineata. The sequence continues at coordinate 54,520,760 of NC_089499.1, read as the reverse complement.
GGAATAGACCATTGTGACACATCACTGTAATCACTTCCTGTCCTCTCTGCCATTTGTATCCCCAGAGTCCACACACATTGGATTGGGCATATGCAAATGAACAGATTATTCCTATTCCAGCCACAAACTGAACTCTAACAACCTGAATTCAGAAAACTGAGGATACTATTCAGGGGAAAAGAAGATAAACCTCTTGGACTAGAACATATAGAGTATTAAAAAAAACAATTAGAGGAATGTTGGAATTTTTTCCCCTATTAGACAGGGTTACTATGAGCATGAAATACCAAACAAATTTGAAATGTCCCTGGGATCTTGGAGACAGATTCCTATTAAGATTTGTGATTCAAGAAGACTCATATATTACCCAGATGTAGGTTGTATTGGAGGGGAACAATGATGGAGCTGATTAATATTTGATGTAGTTCCATTCTGAGAATATCAAAACAGTAAGCATCCAGGCTCAATAATACAAACCTAATTTTGTATAGCAAATCACAGTTCATAATGGATTTTCCCATGAATTTCCTATTTACTCCTCAAAATATTATAGGTTGGTACATGGGAAAGATAACTTGCTTTCCTCAAAATAAAAGTAATCTGAGACTTGAAAATAAAAGGATTGAACTAGACACTCAGCTAGTTGATGGTGGGACAAGTTGTTAAATTAAAAATCTAGCTGTTTTACTACTCTCTACTTTTATGTCACGACAAGATTGTTTGCCATTATATTTATGGTAATTACTGTCTCCCCCCACTGCTCTTGTCCTAAATAAAAGTGATTTATGTAGGTGTTTATTTAAAATTATAGAATCGGTGATATATGCACATTGTACACTGTTCAAAATATATAAAAACTTGTACAGTGAAATGTAAGTCTCTCTTCTCTTGTCCCAAGTTGCTCAGTTCTCTTCTAAAAATAAGTTGATAGTATCTTGTATATTCCTCCAGAAATGTTCTATATATTTAAAATTATATTTGCATGTCTTTGAAAATATTTTTCTACACACACAAAGCATCTTGCTTGTTTTCACTTAACATTTGGGAGGTTGTTTCATAATATACAACCTTTAATTAATTAATTAATTTTAATTAAATTTATTGGGAATACATTGGTTAATAAGATCATATAGGTTTTGAGTGTACATTTCTATGATACATGATCTGTGTGCCCACAACCCAAAGTCAAATCATGTTTCATCAGTATATATTTGGCCCCTTTACCCTCTACTACCCTCCCATTCTTTTCCCTCTGGTAACCACCATGCCATAGTCTATGTCTATGAGTTTCAGTTTTATATTCCACATGTGAATTAAGTCATATGGTTCTTAGTTTTTTCTGACTGACTGACTTCACTTAGCATACTATTCTCAAGGTCCATCCGTGTTGTTGCAAATGGCAGTATTTCACCTTTTCTTATGGCTGACTAACATTTCATATTGCATATATGTACCACATCTTTTTAATCCAATGCTCGATCAAAGGATTCTTTAGTTGTCTCAATGTCTTGGCCACCATGAATAATGCTGTAATGAGCACAGAATTGCAGATATCTTTGCAAATAAATGTTTTTGAGGTTTTGGGGTAGATTCCCAGAAGAGGGATTGCTGAGTCATATAATAACTATTCTTAATTTTTTGAGGAACTTCTAGATTATTTTCCCTATATAGTGGCTGTACCAGTTTACATTCCCAGCAGTGAATGAGGGTTCCTTGCTCTCTATAACCTCTTCAACACTTGTTATTACCTATCTTGTTGATAATAGCTGTTCTAACAGGTGTGAGGTAGTATCTCATTGTAGTTTTGCTTTGCATTTCCCTAATAGCTAGTAATGTTAAACACCTTTTCATATATCTGTTGGCCATATATATGTCTTCTTGGAAGAAATGTCTGTTCAGGTCCTCTGCCTGTTTTAAATTGAGTTGTTTATATCTTTGGTGTTGACTTATATGAGTTCTTTTTATATTTTGAATATTAACCCCTTGTCAGAGCTGTTGCTTGTGGGTATTATCTCCCATTTAGTTGCTTGTCTTTTTGTTTTGTTGGTGGTTTCTTTTCCTGTACAGAAGCTTTTAACATAACCAATCCCCTGTGACCACATTTGGGGTTGTTCTGTCCTTTTGTTAATATAATTTATGATGAAACAAATATTTACTTACAATGCTATTTTTGCACTTTTGTCTATGTGCAGGTGAAAATTATTTTTAAAGTGCAGATTCTGGAGTGACGTCAGAGAAATGGCACCGTGACCAGTGCTACCGATAAACCTCCCCAAAATTTCAACAAGTTCTTCAACCAGAGACAGAAAAATCTATCTTTGGAGTGTCTAGAAGTCCCACACACTGAAAACTAAGGTATAATCGAGCGAAAAATTGACTAAATATATAGTCAACCCCAAAGGAAATAAGATGGAGAAAGGAACACTCTGCCCTCCTCACTAACCTGAGCAAGGGCTGCTCTCACTTGGAACTGAGAGAGAGTGGGGGCTAAGGTGGGCAAAGGGTGTGGAGAGAGCCAGGCTGCGGCACAGACATCCAAGCCAGGCTGCAGCACAGACTCTTTCCAAGCCAAGGAAAGAGTGTGCCTGCAGCGACCCAGCCAACATGAGCTAACACTTGCGCTGGACCCTGGCAAAGATGGACGTTCAGCGGCAGCCATTAGCCCTGATATCCTGGTCAGAAAGTGAGGATAGTGGGATAGTGTGCGAGAGGTTCCTCCTAGTATCCCGGGAGTGGGCTCCCATGTTCCTGGATAGAGGGGCAGGGTCAGAGGCCTTTTCATGGGCTGTGACCAGAATCTTGGTGTGGGCCCTGCACCCTGAACAGCGGCGCGCGGGGAATACACGAAAGCAAACTTCCCTATGCCCGAACTACTCTGGGCGGGCAGGGCACCTCACCCAGCCATTCAAGCTAACATCCCCGGGAAGAAAAAAAAATACGAAAGTGTTAGGGGGAGGGGTGCACAAGCAGCTTGCAGTCTGACTCAGGAGCATCTCTGTGGATCCAGTTGCTGAAATTAGCTTAACCCACAGTTTGCTCACCTCCCAGCCGACCTATGCAGCTCTAACTGACAAGATCTCTCTCAGTTCATTAATCTAAGACAAGAGGCGTGATATTTTTTAGTGCCTCTTGCTATGCACTTAGGGGTGGGGGCAAATTCTGATTGGCAGAGCTCTCATAATCAGGGCTATATGTTAAAAAGAGCCTCTGCCTCAGGTGCTAGAATGGTTCTGGTTGTGACAGAGCAACACCCCAGATGGGCAGAGCATCGCCCCCTGGTGGGCATGCTGGGTGGATCCCAGTCGGGCGCATGCAGGAGTCTGTCTGACTGCCTCCCCATTACCAACTTCAGAAAAATAAAAAAAAAAGAAAAAAAAAAGAGGGTCTTGGCAGATTTTAAGACCTCCTGTTCTGCAAGCAGTGACTAGGGCATCTTCTTCTCAGCCAAAACAGGTTACAAAGTGCAAAAACCCTGGGGAAAGTGGTTCCACAGAGTGCTGAGGCATACTAGACACACCTGCAGGCTCATAGAAAGGAACCTTAAGAGCAATTGGCTTCCAGCCCCGCCTGATTACACTGGCGGCTCTGACTGACAGAGCCTTACCCAGAGCCCTGCGCTGAGTGGGGATAGAATGGGGATTTGCCAGCTCTTTGAGCCTCTTACTCTCCAGGCAGAGGCAGTGGCAACCCCATAGCTGGATCATCAGGCTACTAATTCAGGAAGGAGAGACTAGGAGAGAGGCTCCGGAAAAATGAACTCTCTCATTGTCGGAGCATGCAAATACTAACGAGCCTTGACTGCCAACAAGACTGAAGCCTAATATATGACATCGCCATAGAGACTTATCAACTGCAAATCTCTACCTAAGCATGCCACAGGGGCAGAGTTTGGGGTACAGAGTCACCAACCAGGAAGAGGTAGAGGAAAGAAAAAGGAAGAAGATAGCCTCTCAAAATCAAGAAAAATCCACAAACTTTATAACTTTTTGCATTTTTTTTGTTTCTTTCATCTTCTTGTCTTGATTATTTTCTTTTTCTTCCACCTTGGTCCTTTTATTCTCTGCTTGTCTTATTCTTTCCTCTTCTTAAACTACACTACCCATAAGTGTTGCATTTCTCATTTTCTTTCTTTTCTTCTTCCTTTCTCTCTATGAGGGTTGCACTCCAAAACCCTTAACTCTCTCTCTTATTTTGTTCTTTTTTTCTTTTTCTTCTTTTCCTTTTTTCCTCTTTCTTTTTTTCCACCTCTATATTAGTTTCTTCTTTTCTCCTTTACTTTTCCTCTCATTCAATCTTCAATCACAAACAAATTATTTTATTTGGGACTCAAATTTTTTCTTTGTGGCACTTTGGGTGCTTTTTACTTTGCTTTTTAACTCATTATATTCCTCCAAACCCCGGTTCACCAATCTATCTAGTTTTTGCTCCACTATTGTAAAAAATACAATAGTAATTTTCTTAATTTTTTTCCTTTTTCCTGTTTCCCTCTTATCCTTCTCATTATATCTCTTAGTCAACCATTACTTACAAGCAAATTATTTTATTCTTGACCCAAATTTTTTTCTTTATGCATTTTGTAGGTCCCTACCTCCTTTTTTGCCCCTTTTTCACTTCTCCCCAAATCAGGCCCTCCATTATAGGTAGTTTTTGTTCCATTTAGCACAATATAATTCACAGTTCATCATGATTTTTTCTCAAGGAGGAGAGGAGAAGAGAGGAAGAAAAAAGGGAAATAATAAATTTTCTTCTTTTTCCATTTTTTTTTATTCTTTATTAATTCTCAATAGTGTAATCAACTAAACCATTACCAGATGCCATTAAGGTAAAGGAAATCAAATATCATGGATACAAAAGACAGAGATGTAGCGCAGTTAAATGAGGAAAAATCTATGGAGAAAAAATTTAATATATTGGAAACCTTGGAGCTAAATGACAGATAATTTAAAATATAAATCCTAAAAATACTCAGAGATATACAAGAAAACAAAGAAAGGCAATTTAGGGAGCTCAGAAAACAACTCAATGAAAACAAAGAATATATTACCAAGGAAATTGAAACTATAAAAAAAAATCAAGCAAAGATGAAAAACTCAATTCATGAACTGAAAAACGAGGGAACAAGCTTAGCTAATAGAACAGGCCAGATAGAAGGTAGGATTAGTGACATAGAAGACAAGCAACTTGAAGCACAACAGAGAGAAGAAGAAAGAGACTCAAAAATTTAAAAAAAAATGAGAAATCCCTACAGGAATTGTCTGACTCCATCAAAAAGAATAACATAAGAATAATAGGTTTATCAGAGGGAGAAGAGAGAGAAAATGGAATAAAGAACATATTCAGACAAATAATAGACGCAAGCCTGTGGAAAGAACTAAAGCCTCAAATTCAAGAAGCAAACAGAACACTGAGTTTTCTTAACCACAACAAACCTACTCCAAGGCACATCATAATGAAATTGGCAAAAACTAATGACAAAGAAAAAATACTCAAGGCAGCCAGGGAAAAGAAGAATACAACATATAAAGGAAGGCCCATTAGATTATCATCAGATTTCTCAACAGAAACTCTACAAGCTAGAAGAGAGTGGGCCCCAATATTTAAAGTCCTGAAAGAGAGGAACTTTCAGCCACAAAAATATTACCCATCAAAGCTCTCCTTCAAATATGAAGGAGAAATAAAAACATTCACAGATACAGAAAAGATGAGGGAATTTATCATCAGAAAACCCCCACTCCAGGAATTACTAAAGGGGGTTCTCCAATCAGATACAAAGAAAAAAAAACAAAGCCACAAGTAAAAGCTCCAAGAAGAACAAAATAAAACCAAATTTAAACTATGACAACAAAAAAAAAGGGGGGGGAGAGGATGGAGATTAACAGTAGCAAAGGATGATGGAGTGCAAAAGTACTCACAAGATAGTGCACTACAATGAACAGGGTAGGAACCCTTTTCATTACTTAATGGTAACCATCATTGAAAAAACCACCACAGAAGCACACGATTTAAAAAAGATAAGAACAGAGGAAAGATGTATGAAATACAACCAAATAAAAACAAAAGATAGAAAAATGAAAGAGAAAGATCAAACAAGACACAAAACTAACAGAAAGCAATCTATAAAATGACACTAGGGAACTCACAAGTGTCAATAATTACACTAAATGTAAATGGATTAAACTCACCAATAAAAAGGGACAGAGTAGCAGAATAGATTAAAAAAGAAAGTCCAACTATATGCTGCCTACAAGAAACTCATCTAAGAAACAAGGATAAAAACAAATTCAAAGTGAAAGGCTGGAAAACAATACTCCAAGCAAATAACATCCAAAAAATAGCAAGTGTAGTAATACTCATATCTGATAATGCTGACTACAAGACAGCAAAAGTACTCAGAGACAAAAATGGTCATTTCATAATGATTAAGGGGACACTGAATCAAGAAGACATAACAACTCTTCATATATATACACCAAACCATGGAGCACCAAAATATATAAGACAGCTACTTATTGACCTTAAAATAAAAACTGACAAAAATACAATCATACTTGGAGACCTCAATACACTATTGACGGCTCTAGATCATTCATCCAAACAGAAAATCAATAAAGATATATTGGCCTTAAAAAAACACTAGAGCAATTGGATATGATAGACATCTACAGGACATTTCATCCCAAAGTGATAGAGTACACATTTTTCTCTAGTGTACATGGAATATTCTCAAGAATTGACCATATGTTAGGCCACAAAAACATCAGCAAATTCAGAAAAATTGAAATTGTACAAAGCATATTTTCTGATCATAAAACCTTGGAACTAGAATTCAACTGCAGAAAAGAGGGAAAAGAACTCACAAAAATGTGAAAACTAAACAACATACTTTTAAAAAAATGAGTGGGACAAAGAAGAAATAAGCGTTGAGATCAAAAGATATATACAGACAAATGAAAATGACAATACGACATATCAGAATCTCTGGGATGCAATAAAAGCAGTAATAAGAGGGAAGTTCATATCACTTCAGGCCTACATGAACAAACTAGAGAAAGCCCAAGTAAACCACTTAACTTCACACCTTAAGGAACTAGAAAAAGAAGAACAAAGACAACCCAAAACAAGCTGAAGAGAGGAAATAATAAAAATCAGAGCAGAAATAAATGAAGTAGAGAACAGAAAAACTATAGAAAAAATTAATAAAACAAGGAGCTGGTTCTTTGAAAAGATCGACAAAATTGACAAACTCTTGGCAAGACTCACCAAGGAAAAAAGGGAAAGGACTCATATAAACAAAATCCAAAATGAAAAAGGAGAAATCACCACAGACATCACAGATATACAAAGAATTATTGTAGAATACTATGAAAGACTATATGCCACTAAATTCAACAATCTAGAAGAAATGGATAAATTCCTAGAACAACACAATCTTCCTAGACTGACTCAAGAAGAAGCAGAAAGCCTAAACAGACCAATTAGCAGGGAAGAAATAGAAAAAACTATTAAAAACCTCCCCAAAAATAAAAGTCCAGGCCCAGATGGTTATACTAGTGAATTCTATCAAACATTCAAAGAAGACTTGGTTTCTATTCTACTCAAAGTCTTCCAAAAAATTGAAGAAGCAATACTTCCAAACACATTTTATGAGGCCAACATAAACCTCATACTAAAACCTAGCAAGGACGGCACAAAAAAAGAAATCTACAGACCAATATCTCTAATGAATAGAGATGCTAAAATACTAAACAAAATACTAGCAAATCGAATACAACATATTAAAAAAATAATACATCATGATCAAGTGGGATTCATCCCAGAATCTCAAGGATGGTTCAACATATGTAAACAGTTAACGTAATGCACCATATCAACAAAACAAAGAACAAAAACCACATGACCTTATCAATAGACATAGAAAAAGCATTCGATAAAATACAACACAACTTTATGTTTAAGACACTCAACAAAATGGGTATAGAAGGAAAATATCTCAATATGATAAAGGCCATATATGATAAACCATCAGCTAACATCATATTAAATGGCATAAAACTGAAGGCTTTCCCCCTTAAATCAAGAACAAGACAGAATTGTCCACTCTCTCCACTCTTATTTAACGTGGTGCTAGAGGTTCTAGCCAGAGCAATCAGACAAGAATCAATCAGAAAAGAAGTAAAGATATCACTTTTTGCAGATGATATGATCTTATACATCAAGAACCCCAAAGACTCCACAAAAAGATTACTAGAAACAATAATCCAATACAGTAAGGTTGCAGAATACAAAATTAATATACAAAGGTCCATAGTTTTTCTATATGCGAACAATGAATCATTAGAAAACGAACTCAAAAAAATAATCCCCTTCACGATTGCAACAAAAAAATAAAATACCAAGGAATAAACATAACAAAGAATGTAAAGGACCTATATAAGGAAAACTACAAAACATTGTTAAGGGAAATCGAAAAAGATACAATGAGATAAAAAAGTATTCCTTGTTCTTGGTTAGGAAGAATAAATATAATCAAAATGACCATATTACCCAAAGCAATATACAAATTTAATGCAATTCCCATCAAAATTCCAATGACGTTTTTTAAAGAAATGGAACAAAAAAATCATCAGATTTATATGGAACGATAAAAAACCCCGAATAGCCAAATCAATCCTAAGGAAAAAGAATGAAGCTGGGGGCATTACAATACCTGACTTCAGACTATATTATAGAGCCATGAAAATCAAAACAGCATGATATTGGCAGAAAAATAGACACTCAGAACAATGGAATAGAATAGAAAGTCCAGAAATAAAACCACATATATAAGGTCAAGTAATTTTCGATAAAGAGGCCAACAACACACAATGGAGAAAAGAAAGCCTCTTCAACAAATGGTGCTGGGAAAACTGGAACGCCACATGCAAAATAATGAAGCTTGACTACAGTCTGTCCCCTTGTACTAAAATTAATTCAAAATGGATCAAAGACCTAAATATAAGACCTGAAACAGTAAAGTACATAGAAGAAGACATATGTACTAAACTCATGGACCTTGGTATTAAAAAGCATTTTATGAATTTGATTCCAAAGGCAAGGGAAGTGAAGGCAAAGGATAAATCAGACTAAGAAGTTATTGCTGAGCAAGAGAAACTGACAACAAAATAAACAGATAGCCAACTTAATGGGAAATGATATTTTCAAACAACAGCTCAGATAAGGGCCTAATATCCAAAATATACAAAGAACTGATATAACTCAACAACAAGCAAACAGTCGAATAAAAAAATGGGAAGAGGACATGAACAGACACTTCTTCCAGGAAGAAATACAAATGGCCAACAGATATATGAAAAAATGCTCATCTTCATTAGTTATTAGAGAAATGCAAATCAAAACCACAATGAGATACCACCTCACACCTGTTAGATTAGCTATTATCAACAAGACAGGTAATAGCAAATGTTGGAGAGGCTGTGGAGAAAAAGAACCTTCATTCACTGTTGGTGGGAATGTAAAGTAATACAATCATTATGGAAGAAAGTATGATGATTTCTCAAAAAACTGAAAATAGAACTACCTTATGACCCAGCAATCTCTCTACAGGGTATATACCCCCAAAACTCAGAAACATTTATATGTAAAGACACATGCAGCCCCATGTTCATTGCAGCATTGTTCACAGTGGCCAAGACATGGAAACAACCAAACATCCCATCAATAGATGACTGGATAAAGAAGATGTGGCACATAAATACTATGGAATACTACTCAGCCATAAGAAATAGTGACATCGAATCATTTACAACAAAATGGTTGGATCTTGATAACATTATATGGAGATAAGTAAATCAGAAAAAAACAAGAACTGCATAATTCCATTCATAGATGGGACATAAAAACGAGACTAAGAGACATGGACAAGAGTGTGGTGGTTACTGGGAGGGCGGAGGGAGGGAGAGGGGAAGGGCAAGGGGAAGGGGCACAAAGAAAACCAGATAAAAAGTGACGGAGGACAATCTGACTTTGGGTGATGGGTTTGCAACATAATTGAATGACAAGATAGCCTGGACATGTTTTCTTTGAACATATGTACCCTGATTTATGGATGTCACCCCATTAAAATTAATAAATTTTTTTAAAAGTGCAGATTCTGCAGATTTCTTTAGTTAATCATTTAACTGAAAATGTTAAATGATTAGCTCATTTTTTGTGTTTTATTAGATAATAAATATATGACCAGCAAAATATTTTTAACTTAAAACTTCAGTTTTCCTCATCTTCTGTACGCAATCATTAAATTCTGTGTTCTGATTGAAGGGTAAGACTATAGTGCTTATCACATAATTATCTTTGTCATCTTAGCTTCTTTTTACAGAGATAGAAAGTGTATTTATCAAACTTTAATGTATAAAGGAATCAACTAGAAATGTTAAAATGCAGGTTTGGTATTCATAGATCTAGCATGGGGCCTGAGAGTACATATTTCTAATAAGCTATAAATTTGGCCAACACTACTGGCCTACCATGCATTTAACAGAAAGGACCTAAGGATGAACTGAGAAAGTGAATGATAGGAGGTGTTAGTGGGACTATTGATAGGACAGAAACAAAAAGAGCTTTATGTTTAACTTTTCCACTCGTGTGAACTATAACTTCTCCAAATAACCACTGAAGTCTGAATTGTATAATTCAGTTGCTTTAAACATTTCAACTTGCCCAACATACATCAGAGAGTTTAATGGAGACAATGGAGAAAATATACATTCAATTTGTAACACATTGGAGAATTAAATGTTCAGAGGCAATAATATTGATTTTTGTACAATACCTTTCTTCTGAAGAAAGATGATGTGAGCAGTATGAAGCTCCTAAATCTTAACCTGCTTTAATTAATGTGAAAAAAAATGTAATAGCATGCAAAAGTGGACACATGCAGTTATGGTTGCACAGAGAAAACCTAGAAGGGAGGAGTTATTGTTGCAATTGTCTCTGGAAAAGTGATTAAAAGTTAAATAGACTCTAAAATGTGGTAACTGTCTTCTGTATAGATTTGGGATATATTGTGATCTTGCATCATCATAACAAAAAGAGATAATGACCTAATATTTATTAGATTTCTACTATAAGCCAGACATTGGCTCCAGTCCTCTACAAATGTGAGCTCTTCAGCATGGCCCTGTAAGTTAGCTCCATACTAGTACCCTATGCAGCAAGGATAAATCTTTTAAATACATATACCAATTCTTTTCCTTCCTTCCTTCCTTCCTTCCTTCCTTCCTTCCTTCCTTCCTTCCTTCCTTCCTTCCTTCCTTCCCTCCCATCCTCCCTCTCCTCCCTTTCCCTCTCTTTCTTTCTTTCTTTCTTTCTTTCTTTCTTTCTTTCTTTCTTTCTTTCTTTCTTTCTTTCTTTCTTTCTTTTTCTTTTTTTTTTTTCTTTCCTTCCTTCCTTCCTTTCCTTCCTTCCTTCCTTCCTTCCTTCCTTCCTTCCTTCCTTCCTTCCTTCCTTCCTTCCTTCCTTCCTTCCCTTCCTTCCTTCCTTCCTTCCTTCCTTCCTTCCTTCCTTCCTTCACTCCCATCCTCCCTCTCCCTCCCTCACTCACTCCCTCTCTTCTTTCTTTCTTTCTTTCTTTCTTTCTTTCTTTCTTTCTTTCTTTCTTTCTTTCTTTTTTTCTTTCTTTTTCATTCTTTTCTTCTTCTTTTGAAGTGAGAGGAGGGGAGATGGTGAGACAGAGTCTTACATGCACCCCAACCAGGACCACATGGTGACCCTGTCTGGGGCTGATGCTCTGCCCATCTGGAAAATGCTTACAACCGAGCTAATTTTAGTGTGATGCAGAGGCTCCAGGGAGTCATCCTCAGCACCCAGGGCCAACGAGCTTGAACTAGTTGGGCAATGGCTATGGGAGGGGAAGAGTGAAAGAGTGAAAGAAAAGGGAGGGGGAGGAGTGGAGAAGCAGATGGTTACCTCTCCTGTGTACCCTGACCAGGAAACAAACTTGGGAAATCCACATACTGGGCTGACACTCTACAACTGAGCCAACCAGTCAGGGCTACTAATACATTCTTATTTCTCTTCTGTGTGATATGCCAATAATCTGCCGCATCTTCATAGTCTATAAGGTCTGCAGGAAGCCAGCCTTTACCTATCTTTTACCATATCTTTTCCCACTAGCTCTGATCTAGCTACAATGGTCTCATTCTATTCCTAAAATTCCATTAATTTTATTCTCACCAAGGAGCCTTTGAACCAGATATTGAATCTGCCAAAATACTCCCCAACATACACAGTTTAGATCCCTGTTTCATGGTGACACTCAAACTCTGAAGGAGTTCAGAACACACTACCCCAAACTATGGTACTTTGGCATATTGAATATATCTAAAGGAATTTGAGAAACAGCGGCTATGTAAGAACTTTCTGACCTTTGTTCCCCTTCACCCCTCTAGCAGGTCAGTGGAACCTCATGTAAGAGGTGCCCTCCTGATACCCAGAAGAAAGGGGCATCCTTATCTCCAAAGATGGAGTGGTTCTGTAGGGGAAGAAAAATAATTTCTCTAAATTCTTCTGGCTAGACTAATAATTAAATTTACATAAGGCAGATTAACAGAAAAAAAATCAAGTTTATACATGCACATGAATTCACATAAGCATGAAAATTCCAAAGACAGTAAAACTAAATGAGGCATTTATGTCATTCTGGACTAAGGGTGTGTGGAGGGAAGTAGGGGGTCGGACTTCAAAGGAAATAAGGCAATTTACATGGAGATAAAAGAGTTCATGTTCCTCCTTGCCTATCACACACTAACTCATTAAATATAGTTATCTATGATAATAACTTCTTTCCTGGAGCAGGTCCTCTATCCTAAAACTTTTTACATAGTTAGGGGGAAGATCAAAGTTTTTTTAATGAGTCTTCTGGTTCTTAAAAAAAACAGCTTAACATAATCAACATCCCAATGATGTATATTTAGGGGTAGCAAACTATGCCCCCTCAATACCAAGAGGACTCGGAGCAAACAGGCCTTGCTTGTCCCCCAGCTCACTCCCCTTGGCTTATACCCTTTGTCTTATCACAGTTTCTCCTGACTTTTCAACTCTTCACCATACCTGTTATAAAAATGCTTAGATTTAGCCATTTCTTCAGGTCTCTAATTCCTTCCTAAGGTTCCTATGTCATGCAAAACTTATATTAAAAACATTTGTATGCTTTCCTCTTGTTAATCTGTCTTTTGCTGAGGCCAGAGAGCCTAAACGGATAGTAGGAAAAATAATCTTTTTCTCCCTCAAGGCCTTCCTTTTTAAGGAAGTGTTCTTAACTGTTCTTGTAGAAGTTAGAACTATTTAAAATTAAGTCATTTATTTGTTTGCTTGTTTGACATTTGTATCGTCCACTAGAATGTGAGCTTCTAGAAGACAGGGACTTCATCTGCCTAGCTAATGACCTCATAGAGAGGACATGACAGACTGCTGGACTGAGTCAGACGGGTCCTTTCTTATCATTGATTCCAGTCAGTTCAGGACCAGGCTTTACATGTATGTATGGGTGTACACTTTGAAAAGTCCTTGGGAGAACTCAAATGTGCCAGGTTTACAACAGGACCACAGCCCTCAGGATAAATAGGGTGGATGATAGAAAAGGAAGTTTTATTTGATCACCTCAAATGTTATATCACAATGTCACTGGGCTGTAGAGAAAAAATAATGGTGGGGAAGAGATTACACAGTGCCAATACCTGTAAGACCCCTTTACATTCACTTTGCCATGCTGGTGTCAGAAATAAATGTGTTCAGGTTATTTCCATGAGTAAAAACTAACTTTAAAAATAGTTTATTTATTTATTTATTTATTTATTTATTTATTAAGTGAGAGAAGGGGATATAGAGAGACAGACTCCCACATGCGACCCAACCAGGATCTCCCTGGCAACCCTCATCTGGAGCCGATGCTCTGCCTATCTGGGGCCATGCTTGCAACCAAACTATTTTCAGCACCTGAAGGGGAGCTCGATGAAGGCATCCTCAGTGCCCAGGGGTCTACATGCTACAATCAAGCAAGCCATGGCTGTAAGAGGAGATTAGAAAGAGAGAAGGGGGAGGGGAGGAGAAGCAGATGGTTGCTTCTTCTGTGTGCCCTAATCGAGAATCGAACCTGGGATGTCTACATGTTGGGTTGGTGCTCTATCCACTGAGCTGACCAGCCAGGGCACAAGTAGTTTATTCTTAACAACTGAAGTACTTTCAGGTGGAGTAAGTAAATCCATTTGCCTTTCCATTTGGAATTTTCTCTTCTAAACCTTTTATTTTTTCTGAATACCTTGAAACATAAAAGCGTATACCTGAATATACAAATTCTACTTTGTTTGTTTTTAGAAAGAGTTGACAGAATGTTCTCTTATGAAAGAGCTATCATAACCATGACTCTTGTGTTCTAGGAAACACATCTCTTATTTGCATTTCTGGGGCTTCTGGAATGCTCTAAAATGGAAATAACTCCTTGCAAATCTTATGAAGTGTGGACTCAGGATATGACTGAAATTTTAATGTCAAAAGAGATTTTCAGATGTATTTAGGTGGTGATTCTGTTACTGGAGGAAAACCAGTCTGGAAATAGGTTGTTGCAGTGTCACAGGAAAAACAGAAATAGGTCCTTGTGGTGTCACGGGAAAAGCAGAAATAGGGTTTTGTGGTGTCACGGGAAAAGCATATTTATTTCAAGGGGCACTCACAAAAGAGGATTTGAGAAGTAGTGACAAGACTTATTAGAAGGGTGTGCAGTTGTTTAGAAGGTAGTCTTGACATCTTGACATGCTGAAGTTGTGTGTTCATCCCGGGTTAGGGCACATACAAAAATCAACCAATGATGGCATGAATAAGTAGGACAACAAATTGATGTCCCCCCACCCCATTTCTCTCCCTCCTTATTTCTTTCCTCCCTCTCTCTCCTATATGTATCAATAAATATAAAAAAAGAAGACAAAAAAGAAGGTGCACAGGGCACAGATGTCTTTAAAAAGGCTGTTGCCAAGGTGCTTCCCATTGGGTCCAGCAGCAGAAGCTGGTCGATGTTGTTGATCTGCCTCAGATACACCACCCCAGGGCCTCATCTACAACCAGGTAGTTCAGCTCCATCTTGCTGAGAAAGAAATCCGGCTTCCGGACCTCGCCTGCACTATCCCCACCAAGCCCAGGAGGAAAGCCAGGGCCCAGAGCTGCCATGCCATTACCCTGGCTTGTGAGGCTCTGGTAGTCTAGCTCAGTCTCTACTCCATGCTACACTCCAACCTGCGACTGCCAAACAGAGATTGAGACCTTTGTTAACCTTCCCTATATTTTCTTGGGCTTGGGAGAGAGCAGGTTTTCTTTCCAACTATACAATCTCTTTCCTGCATTTTCCTGGGCTTGCATCCTTATCTTATCTGATCTTTTTTCCAGTTTTTGCCAGTTTGTCTTCTCCACTTTATGGTTGCTATTCTGGTTTCTACTGCATATGCACTCAGTGAAAGGACTTACCCCTCCACCATTTTCTCCCTCCCCATTAGTGGGGTGGACTCCCCGGTGTACTTGTAAAATTTCATCAGATGTAATCAGATATCTGCTTCTGACTGGTTCACTCCCTCCCATTTGGTTAATATCTAACTTACTGCCTACTATAATAATTCTGTTATTTATAGATCTTGAAGTGAGTTGACCAGGGAATGATTTCTGTGTTTATATTTAAATCTATGCTTTGGAATAGAATATTGAGGAAGGAAATTTTCAGAAGACCTAGAGAAATAATAATTGCTATGGGACTATGTCCTTGACATTCCATGAGCTTCCAACAAAAAAAAGCTTCAAGAAATAGAATATGTTTTGCATTCCTTTTAGCATCTTCTGCAGTGAGAATCACTTAGAATTTTATTCAAGAATAAATTTCAGTTGGCATGTTTTATTATATTTACTTAGCAGCATAAGGGAGATGAAGACTGCTAATGTATTCATGTAACAAGAGGAGATAGACCAGCTATCCAAAGTGTACCAGACAGTGAACTCCACATTCCAGGTCTGAATGATATATTTACTAAATATTTTTAGTATCTATCACACTGTCAAAGTTTCCTTTGGCTTATTAAATTGCCTGAACAGTTATGGATTACCTTTGTCATGATGGGATGAATCTTCTAGGCATTTCATAAAGTCTTCAGAGTCCATAAGCCACAATAAAGCTCTTATTTATCTTTTTGCAAGTCCTCGATTAACTTAGGACCTTCCTTATAGTCATTTAAACATTTAATAAGACATTGGTGGTTGTAATAGCTGTGAAGTTAAGTCATTTGTTTTGAGCATCAATTTGCTGCTGGCACAGTTTCTGTTGAAGGGTATGTAAACTGGAATGCAAGATAATCAACTTCTAACCTATTCAGCAAAATAAAGTTTTAAACCTTAATAAAATTTGTAGATAGACTCAATCTTTATAGCACCTTTTAAAACAAGGCTCTTAAAAGATATATTTACAACAAGTGTCAAACAGATAATAATCTTACCTCCTTTTTAGTGTTTTTACAATATTAAAGGAAATCGAATAAGTATATCAGTTGGGATTGTTTTCAGTAGCAAGCAATAGAAAACCATATTAACTGTGCTTTAAACACATAAGAACATACTTTCCTTGTATAACAAGAAATCTAACAGGCCGACTGCTATAAGTTCAATCATGCCATCAGGGACTCAGCTCTTCCATCTATCTCCTTTGACGTCCAAAACACTGTGGCATTTGACTTTACATTCTCATGGTGACTGCTTCACCTCCTGGTACCGCATCTGTGTTTCAGACTGAAAGAAGAACTAGACGACAAAAACAGCAATGCCTGCTGAATCTGTCCTGTTCAAAAGCTTTTTTAGGTGCTTTGCCAATTGATATGAACTAATTTCTTACAGCAAAGAGTACGTCACTTAGCTATCTCTTGCTACAGGTTAGCTTTCCAATATCCATAACAAAGGAATAAAAGGGAGAAGAGAGTTACAAATGGCTTTCAGACATCAAATAAACCTATAGCCTGGTGCACTGTTTTTCCTAAAGTGTCAGATACCTATTACAACAAGCACATCAACAACAACAATGCTCTTTGCAACTCTACTGTGTGATTGTCATCAGAATGATCCTGATTGGGATTCCATAGCAGTAGAAAATGATGGTGGTTTTAAATAAGAAAGTTAATAAACAATAATAATATAACATATCTTGAATGCTTACTAGCAATAATAATTTTCCTGCATTTTATTTGCATTAACTGAATAAATCCTCACAACAACCTTATGAAGTAAGTGATGTAATCGCAGTACCTCCATGTTACAGGTGAATGGGCCGAGGCTTAGGGAGCATATGGCAGAGGCAGAGTTGGGGTTTTGCATCAGGGTAGTCTGGATCCCCGAGTTTGTGCTCTTAACCACTACACTAAATGGTACATACAAGACTATTTCCTGTGACTTCAAAATTCATAGATCTCTGGGTCAAAGGTGAGAAATAGGTTGCTCATACTTATTTTGTCAATGGAAAAAACTGAGGCCCTGAGAAGGAATGGTGGTAGCCCAAATCACCCAGATTTTTTAGTTAAAAATAGCTAGAGCAGGGAAGTGAGACTCTTCAGATATAGTTCATAGTCCTTTTTTTCTACAGAATGCAAAAATTCTGGGTTAATTCCCGGGTTAGCTGTGAAAAAAATAGTCACACCCATTATACTAGGGAACAAAACTTTTGTTGCATCCACAAAAACACTTGTTCCTACCTAATTTGAGTGTGCTGATCTCAAATCTGACATTAGTTTTAGGTTTTTATCTTATTGTAAAATTTTCAACATTTAGTTTAACATAATGAACTAGAATGTCTTCTTGGGCATCATATTTGTGAAAAGATAATAATTTATATAATGCAGTAAATACACTAATACACTAAAAGATAGATTACATCAGAATTTGTCTACAATTTTGAAATAGAACATATTAAAACACTTATTTTAATCATAAAATTTGTGCAAAACTTATTTAAATTCTATTCAGTCAAAAATTTGCGTTTGTAGCTCTTGAGTTTGTGTACTTGATGAGGACAATCTCATTTGATGCTCTAACAGTAGTCTGCTCATCACTAACAACTCCAAAATTTTCGGGAAACTTATCAAGGAGACTGTTCAGAAAGTGAATCTTAATGTTCATGTTACATCCAATGTCGTGGAAAGCCAACAGCATCCTTTGAACCAGAAGTTCATAGTTTTCTGCTTTTTTATTGCCAAGGAAGTTCTTTGTAACTGCCTTGGGTGCAGAAGAAAATATTGGGCCACTTAAAAAAGAGAGAGAGAGAGGGAAAATAAAAACACATTTTGGTAGAAGGAAGAGAAATGGTGCCATGAGGAGAGCTCCCGATACCTCTTCCCAAAATTTCAACAAATTCTACAACTAGAGACAAAGAAAACCATTCCAGGAGCATCTGTAAGTCCCACACCCTGAAGGTATGACTGGGCAAAAATGTGGCTAAATATATAATCAACCCTGAGAGAAATAAGATGGAGAACGGAGCACTCTGCCTTCCTCACTAACCTGAGCAAGGGCTGCTTTCACTTGGAACTGAGAGAAAGTGAGGGCTGGGGGCGTGGAAAGAGCTGGGCTGGGGCAGAGATGTTCAAGCTGAGGAATGAGTGTGCTTGCGGCAGCTCAGCTCACGCAAGCTAATGCCAGCGCCGAACACCAGCAAGGGTGGGTGAGCGGTGGCCTTCATTACCCCTGATATCCTGGTTGGCAACTGTGGACAGTGTGCAAGTGGTTTCTCCTAGCACCCTGGGTGTGGGCACCCGCATTCCCAGACAGAGGGGCAGGGTCAGAGACTTCTGTGTGGGCTGCGACCAGAGTCTTGCTGTGATCCCTGCTCCCGGAACAACAGCATGCAGGGAGTGCACGAAAGCAAACTTCCCTATGGCCAGACCTCTCTTGGGCGGGTGGGATGCCTTCGCCAAGGCTAACAAAACAAAGCACATTCCTGGGGAAGAAAAAATATGGAAGTGCTAGGAGGAGGGGCGCGCAAGAAGCTTGCAGTCTGTCTCTGGAGCAGATCTGTGGATCCAATGGCTGAAATTAGCTTAACCCACAGTCTGCTCACTGCCCAACTGAACTATGCTGGCAGTGGCTCTGGCTGACAAGGTTTTTTTTCCTCAGGTCAGCGATCTAAGACAAGAGATGTAATATTTTTTAGTGCCTCTTGCTCTGCACATAGTGGTGGGGGCAAATTCCTGCCAGCTGATACAGGGTGAAAAACACATTCCTACAGAACAGACCTCAGAGAATACTGCAGAAGTTTTACAGGCTAGGCTGTAGGCTTTTTAACAAGGAAGAAGCCTGCAGAGAGCAATCCCATGGAACGCTAAGGCAAATATAACTAGATATACCTAGGGAACCTTAGAAAGGAGCCTGAACAGAAGTCAACATGTCTCCCTACATGCTTAAGCTGGTGGCTCTGATTGGCAGAGCCCTCATACTAAAGGCTGTGCACTAAAAGGAGGGACTTGGCAGCTTTTAAGACCTCCTGTTCTGCAGGCAGCGACTAAGGCATCTTTCTGCCAGCCAACACAGGTTACAAAGTGCAAAAAGCCTGGGGAGAGTGGTCCCACAGAGTGTTGAGGCATACTAGACATGCCTGGAGGCTCATAAAAGACACCTTGAGAGCAATTTGCTCCCAGCCTTGCCTGATTACACTGGTGGCTCTGACTGACAGAGCCTTACCCAGAGCCCTGTGCTGAGTGGGGATAGAGTGGGGATTTGCCAGCTCTTTGAGCCTCTTACTCTCCAGGCAGTGGCAGGGGCAGCCTCATAGCTGGATCACAAGGCTGCTAATTCAGGAGGGAAAGACTAGGAGAAAATGAACTCTCCCATTGTTGGATCTTGCAAATATTAACAAGGCTTGACTACCAATGAGACTGAGGCCTAGTATATGACATCGCCATAGAGACACATCAACTGCAAATCTCTATCTAAGTGTGCCACAGGAGCAGAGCCTGGGGTACAGTGCCACCAACCAGGAAGAGGGAGAAGAAAGAAAAAGGAAGAAGATAACCTCCAAAAATCAAGAATAATCCACAGTCTTTATAACTTCTTCCTCCTTTTTTTGTTTTTTTCATTTTCTTATCTTTATTTTTCTTCTACCTTGCTCTTTTTATCCTCTGCTTGTCTTATTCTTTTCTCTTCATCTTGAAATACATTACCCATAGGTGTTATATTTCCCACTTTTTTTTTTATTTCTTTCTCTCTATGAAGGTTACCCTCCAAAACCCTTAACTTTCTCCTTTTCTTTCTTCTTTTTTTCTTTTTCTTTTTTCTCCCTTTCTCTTAGTGTCTTCTTTTCTCTTTTACTTTTTCTCTAATTTGATCTTCACTCACAAACAAATTATTTTGTTTTGGATTCAAATTTTTTCTTTGTGGCATTTTCTGTGCTTTTTACTCACTTTTTAACTCAGCCTTCCCCCCAACCTCGGCTCTCCATTCTATGTAGTTTTTGTTCCACTTAATACAATAGTATTTTTTTTCTTTTTCTTTTTTTTTGTCTTCTTCTTATGTCTTTCACTATATCTCTCATTCGACCATCCTTTACAAGCAAATTACTTTATTCTTGATCCAAATTTTTTTTTGCATTTTGTGGGTCACTACCTTGTTTTTTGCCCTTTTGTCACTTCTTCCCAATTCAGGACCTCCATTATAGATAGTTTTTGTTCCATTTAGCACATTATAATTCTCAGTTTTTCACAGTATTTTCTAAAAAAAAATGACTTTTTAAAATTATTTTTATTGTCTATTCTTTTTTAATTCTCAATAGTGTTATTAACAAAACCACCCTCAGGTGCCATTAAGGAAAAGGAAATCAAATATCATGGATACAAAAGACAGAGATATAGCACAGATAGATGAGGAAAAATCTATAGAAAAAAATTTTAATAGATTGAACACTTTGGAGTTAAATAACAGAGAATTTAAAATAGAAATCCTAAAAATACTCAGAGATATACAAGAAAACACAGAAAGGCAATTTAGGGAGCTCAAAAGACAACTCAACGAACACAAAAAATATATTACCAAGGAAATTGAAACTATGAAAACAAATCAAACAGAGATAAAACTTCAATTCATGAACTGCAAAATGAGGTAACAAGCTTAGCTAATAGAACAGGCCAGATAGAAGAGAGGATTAGTGACATAGAGAACAGGCAACTTGAGGCACAACAAAGAGAAGAGGAGAGAGACTCATGAATTAAATAAATGAGAAAGCCCTACAGGATTGTCTGACTACATCAAAAAGGGTAACGTAAGATTAATAGGTATATCAGAAGGAAAAGAGTTTGAAAATGGAGAACATATTCAAACAAATAATAGATGAGAATTTTCCAAGCCTGTGGAAAGAACTAAAGCCTCAAATTCGAGAAGCAAACAGAACACAGTTATCTTAACCCCAACAAATGTACTTCAAGGCACATCATAATGAAATTGGCACAAATCAATGACAAAGAAAAAATTCTCAAGGCAGCCAGGGAAAAGAAGAATACAACATACAAAGGAAGGCCTATAAGATTATCATCAGATTTCTCAGTAGAAACTCTACAAGCTAGAAGAGAGTGGACCCCAATATTTAAAGTCCTGAAAGAGAGGAACTTTCAGCCAAGAATAATATACCCATCAAAGCTATCCTTCAACTATGAAGAAGAAATAAAAACATTCACAGATACAGAAAAGATGAGGGAATTTGTCAACAAAAAACCCCATCTCCAGGAAATACTAAAGGGGGTTTTCCAACCAGATACAAAGAACAAAACCAAACCAAACCACAACTAAAAGTTCCACCAAGAACACAATAAAACCAAATTTAAACTGTGACAACAAAAACCAAAAAAAAGAGGGGGGGAGAAGATTAACAATAGCAAAGGACGATGAAGTGCAGAAGCACTCATAAGATAGTGTACTACAATGAACATGGTAGGTACCCTTTTCATTACTTAATGGTAACCACCCCTGAAAGAACCACCACAGAAGCACATGGCTTAAAAAAGGTAGCAACAAAGGAAAGAAGTATGGAATACAACCAAAAATAAAAGTCCAGGCTCAGACAGCTATAGGAGTGAAGTCTATCAAATATTCAAAGAAAACTTGGTTTCTATTCTACTCAAAGTCTTCCAAATATTGAAGAAGAAGCAATACTTCCAAACACATTTTATGAGGCCAACATAACCCTCATACCAAAACCTGGCAAGGACAGCACAAAAAAAGAAAACTACAGACCAACATCTCTAATAAATACAGATGCTAAAATACTAAACAAAATACTAGCAAATCAAATACAACAACATATTTTAAAAACTACATCATGATCAAGTGGGATTCATCCCAGAATCTCAAGGACGGTTTAACATATGTAAAATGGTTAACGTAATACACCATATCAACAAAACAAAGAACAAAAACCACATTATCTTATCAATGATGCAGAACAGGAATTCAATAAAATATAACACAATTTTATGTTTAAAACACTCAACAAAATGGGTATAGAAGGAAAATATCTCAACATGATAAAGGCCATTTATGATAAACCATCAGCTAACATCATATTAAATGGCATAAAACTGAAGACTTTTTCCCTTAAATGAGGAACAAGACAGGGTTGTCTACTCTCTCTACTCTTATTCAACGTGGTGCTAGAAGTTCTAGCCAGAGCAACCAGACAAGATAAAGAAATAAAAGGCATTCATATCAGAAAAGAAGAAGTAAAGGTTTCACTTTTTGCAGATGGTATGATCCTATGCATTGAAAAGCCCAAAGACTCCACAAAAAGATCACTAGAAACAATAAACCAATACAGTAAGGTCGCAGGATACAAAATTATTATACAAAAATCCATAGCCTTTCTATATGCCAACAACAAAACATTAGAAAACAAACTAAAAAAAAATAATCCCATTCACGGTTGCAACAAAAGAAATAAAATACCTAGGAATAAACATAACAAAGAATGTAAAAGACTTATATAATGAAAACTACAAAGCATTGTTAAGAGAAATCAAAAAAGATACAATGAGATAGAAAAATATTCCTTGTTCTTGGCTAGGAAGAATAAATATAATCAAAATGACCATATTACCCAAAGCAATATACAAATTTAATGCAATTTCCATAAAAATTCCAATGACATTTTTTAAAGAAATGGAACAAAAAAATCATCAGATTTATATGGAATGATAAAAAACCCCAAATAGCCAAAGCAATCCTAAGGAAAAAGAATGAAGCTGGAGGCATTACAATACCTGACTTCAGACTATATTATAGAGCCACAACAATCAAAACAGCATGGTATTGGCAGAAAAATAGACACTCAGACCAATGTTACAGAATAGAAAGGCCAGAAATAAAACCATATATAAATGGTCAAATTATTTTCAATAAAGGGGCCAACAACACACAATGGAGAAAAGAAAGCCTCTTCAACAAATGGTGCTGGGAAAACTGGAAAGCCACATGCAAAAGAATGAAACTCGACTAGTCTGTCCCCTTGTACTAAAATTAATTCAAAATGGATCAAAGACCTAAATATAAAACCTGAAACAATAAAGTACATAGAAGTAAACATAGGTACTAAACTCATGGACCTTGGTATTAAAGAGCATTTTATGAATTTGACTCTAAAGGGAAAGGAAGTGAAGGCAAAGATAAATGAGTGGGACCACATTGGACTAAGAAGTTTTTGCACAGCAAGAGAAACTAACAACAAAATAAACAGACAGCCAACTAAATGGGAAATGATATTTTCAAACAACAGCTCAGATAAGGGCCTAATATCCAAAATATACAAAGAACTCATAAAACTCAACAATAAACAAACAAACAATCCAATAAAAAAATGGGAAGAGGACATGAACAGACACTTCTTCCAGGAAGAAATACAAATGGCCAACAGATATATGAAAAGATGCTCATCTTCATTAGTTACTAGAGAAATGCAAATTAAAACTACAATGAGATACCACCTCATACCTGTTAGGTTAGCTATTATTAACAAGACAGGTAATAGCAAGTGCTGGAGAGGCTGTGGAGAAAAAGGAACCCTCATCCACTGTTGGTGAGAATGTAAAGTGATACAGCCATTGTGGAAGAAAGTATGGTTGTTTCTCAAAAAACTAAAAATAGAACTACCATATGACCCAGCAATCCCTCTACTGGGTATATAGCCCCAAAACTCAGAAACATTGATACATAAAGACACATGCAGCCCCATGTCCATTGCAGCATTGTTCACACTGGCCAAGACGTGGAAGCAACCAAAAAGCCCTTCAATGGATGACTGGCTAAAGAAGATGTGGCAAATATATACTATGGAATACTACTCAGCCATAAGAAATGACATCGGATCATTTACAACAACATGGATGGACCTTGATAACATTATGCAGAGTGAAATAAGTAAATCAGAAAAAACTAAGAACTGCATGATTCCATACATAGTTGGGACATAAAACAACACTAGAGACATGACAAGAGTGTGGTTGTTATGAGGGGGGGAAGAAGGGAGAGGGGAAGGGGGAGGGGAAGAGGCACAAAGATAACCAGATAGAAGGTGACGGAGGACAATTTGACTTTGGGTGATGGGTATGCAACATAATTGAATTACAAGATAATTTGGAGATGTTTTCTTTGAACATATGTACCCTGATTTATTAATGTCACACCATAAAAATTAATTTAAAAAATTAAAAAACATGTTAACCATATCTTTAAACAAATAAAAAATATTATATACTATTAATGTTAAAATTGCATGTATAAAACCAAACGGTGTCATTAGTAAAAAGCGTAAAATTGGGGTTTTGTGGGGCCCTTCAGACGTTGGGGTCCACCTCTGGGTAAGGAGTACAGGGAGATAAACCTGAACAGTACCATGGGCTTCATTATAAAAAGTATAACATACAAAAATCAAGAATTTTGGTTTATAGGGAATTGTGAAGTATTCGAGGTGGTTGGTCAGGACAGTGAAATCACGGAGTCTTTCCTGTAGCATGGTAAGTCTCAGGGTGACACGGAGGATATGTTATGGCAGGAAAGTGCTGGGGACTAATGTAATAGCAGCTCACTGTAATACAGCAATGGTGAGGAAAAGAGAATATGGAACTAATTCACCATCTGGAGGTCTTGGCTATTAAATAGTGAGAATAAAGAAGTCCTAATATACGGTTAGGGTAAGTCTGATTATTCTGCAGCCATGATAACAAACTGCCAACCAAACAAATGGAACTGGTTCAATATCTAACCTAACTGACACCAGTCAGTACACTTCCGCCTCCACACTTCCACATCTATAAGCAACGCAACTCAAAACAACCTCTTCCTCCAACTGTCATATAAGGTTACCAGATTGCTCTGCTAAATGAGACAGTTTCTAACCACTGTAATTCACTGTTACTTAAATAAGCAATAATTATACAGGCTGTGGCAAAAGTAGGTTTATAGTTTTTTATATGGAATATAATACTATAATAAATACTAATATAAGAATAAACTTTGTGTTTCTCATACCCACAACTGTAAAAGTCCCTTTGCCCCATCCTATATTAATAAATAAATTTTATTTTCAGATTTTGAGTGGTGCTCTTTCTTGACAATGGTTTCCCCACTTTCCAAAGTCCTTCTGTCAGTCTTCCTATATCTTTTTAATTTCCCAATTCCACTTCCTTTTAATTACCAGACTTCTCAAAAGAGTGTTTTGTAATTGATGCCTTTATTTATTTAATTTTTTTTGATGCCTTTATTTTCTTGAGTCTACTTTTTCTCAGTTGTGTGCAGTGGAGCTGCCAAACTCTACCTGAAAGTTTAATTCTTGATGGTTGACTTTCGAAATCTCCTAAATCAACTTTATCCTACTTCTTACCTACTCTAAATCTCACTATGTCTTTTACTCAATCTATACTAGACTGCTTTCTATTTTGATACCACAGGGATGAGCCCTTGTTTATTTTCTACCGGCATTCTTTTCTTCTAGAATGCCCTATACCTTGTTTCCACATAGTTAAATCCAGTCAATCTTGCTTCCTACATTTTCCCTTGAGATTACCTCTGATTCTCTAGGTCAACCTTATTTCCTAAGAAGTATAACACTTGTATTAAATCCCTGATTCCCTGAGCTTGTGATTTAATAGACAAACACAATTTGCCAAAAACAGATCACTCTCACAAATACATAAAAATATAGGACCACATAGTGTTGTAATATCCTTTTAGAGATCATTTCTTTTTTTTAATAAACAAATTTTTATTAATTTTAATTGGTTGACATCAATAAATCAGGGTACATATATTCAAAGAAAACATGTCCAGGTTATCTTGTCATTCAATTCTGTTGCATACCCATCACCTAAAGTCAGATCGTCCTCCATCACCTTCTATCTAGTTTTCTTTGTGCCCCTCCCCCTCCCCCAGCCCCTCTCCTTCCTTTCCTCCCCCCGCCCCCCGTAACCACCACACTCTTGTCCATGTCTCTTAGTCTCGTTTTTATGTCCCACCAATGTATGAATCCTGCAGTTCTTGTTTTTTTCTGATTTACTTATTTCACTCCGTATAATGTTATCAAGATCCCACCATTCTGCTGTAAGTGATCCGATGTCATTATTTCTTCAAGCTGAATAGTATACCATGGAGTATATGTGCCACATCTTCTTCATCCAGTCTTCTATTTTTTTTACAGTGATTAAAGCCTTTAAGCAAATTCTTGGCCAATACAGCAAGAATCCATAAAAGAATAGTGTCCTTAACATGTTCACCAAGTCCAAGTTGGCCCCAACACCACGCCAAATTTCTGAAAAATGCAACCCAACCCCAGTTCCGTCTGTTAGGAGCTGTTATGAGGAGCAGGAGTCAAGGAAAAGTCCACATCCAGGAAAAGTCCGCATGGCACTGGAACTGTTGTCACAATTCTATACTTTGCAGCTCACAGTCCAAGTTCCAATGACCGCTGAAATCATTTCTGATGAAACAATCATCTAAATCCTCATGACTTTATGAACTATATTTTATCATCTGATTAACATGGAAAACAAAATAAAATGTACACTATGAAACTTTTACTACACAGTCCTTGTTGCTGTCATCTGCTGTAGACCAATGAGAACTTCATCATAGACTAGCTCTGGTCTCTCTCTCTCTCCACACACACACACACACACACACACACACACAATTTAACCAAAAGGCCGGTTTTTGACTTACTGGAACTTCAGGTGGCACATAACAGTGTATAAAATGGCTTCAGATGTAGCGGGTAGAGGGGAAACAAAAAAGTAGTTGAGATGGAAAAGAAAAACAACCAGAAAGAAGTATGAGCCGACTGGTTCTTTTCCAGCCTGATTCAGAGAAGGGAGTTGGTGTTCCTGAACAATAAGGTTGGATCCCCTCTTTCAGAGATTGGTAGGGAAAACAGAGTAAAAGCGAAAGGCTGTTGTTGCTTTGGCCCTCCTGAGTGGTCTGAAAACTACTGATATATAATACTCATTTATATATGTACACCTGTATCTATAGGTGTGTGTGTGTGTGTGTATATAATCTATCTCTTTATCTCTTAGGTCTTCTGGGAATTTCAAGCTGGCACCTGCTTCTGAAGTTCATGATCTACCTCATAGCTTTACATTTCACACTGAGGTCAAGCTAATTCCTTAGGACCTCCTATTCTGGTACCTTCTCAATCCCATCTGGGGACTTTGACATCCTCATTCCTAATTGTAAAAACTGAGAGACAAAGCTAGAATGCTTGTTTCTGAACCCTCTCTGCTTTCTTTTCTCAGTCTCTCTTTCTGACCCAATGAGATAACAATGGTATAAAAACATTAAGGAATAAGCCTGACCAGGTGGTGGCGCAGTGGATAGAGTGTCAGACTGGGATGTGGAGGACCCAGGTACAAAACCCTGAGGTTGCCAGCTTGAGCACGGGCTCATCTGCTTTGAGCAAGATGGCTCATCAGCTTGAGCCAAACGTCACTGCTGTATCCCCCCCACCACCACCAGTCAAGGCACATATGAGAAATCAATGAACAACTAAGAAACTGCGACAAAGAATTGATGTTTCTCATCTCTCTCCCTTGGGAGATATTTAAAAATATTACCCTCATTAGTTTTTTTTTAAGTGTTTTATAGTGTTAATGATTTTATTATATTTTCCCAGAAGGTTTTACTTTCCTCCCTTTCATTGTACATTACTAGAAGCCATGAACAGTGATTTATTTGTCTTTCTTCAATGTTATGATGGTACCTTGTAGGAAGTTAGGACTCAGTTAGCCAAAATACTAATAATGACCATATGGGGGTGATATTTGATGTTTTGAGGTAAAAAAAATCTAAAATCAGTGTCAGTAGAGCTATATGCTGCCTGAGAACAGAAATTCCTATTTTCCTTATCTTTACAGTAGGAATAACAACTGCTCACATTGTTTTTTACCAAAGAAATTAAGTAAATATGTGAGAGTCCTTCTAAGCTCTAATTTGACATTCAAAATATTATATCTATCATAAAGTAAATGAAATAAGCAAATATTAAAAAAAACCACACTAACGAATCATATTGGTAATTATTTGTTGGTTGATAACAATGCTTTCCAGTTTATAGAAGTCTTTTCAAAGATAAGTGATAGTTTCTATTTTGTATTCATTATTTGATGTGGTTTCCATTTACATTTGGTAATTTGGGAAAACTTTCAAGAAGTTAAAATGGTATGGTTTGGTTGCCAGAGCCATGGGAAGAAAACCTAACTCCAGTGACCAAGAAGACATAGGTTTTGAAAAAAAAAAAAAAAATCAATGCTTCCATTACTATTTGTTTTTTTGTTTGTTTTTGTTTTTGTTTTCTAGTTGTTTTTTTTTTTAAATGTCTGAAGCTGGAAACGGGGAGAGACAGTCAGACAGACTCCTGCATGCGCCCGACCGGGATCCACCCAGCACGCCCATCAGGGGGCGACGCTCTGCCCACCAGAGGGCGATGCTCTGCCCCTCCAGGGCCTCGCTCTGCCATGACCAGAGCCACTCTAGCGCCTGGGGCAGAGGCCAAGGAGCCATCCCCAGTGCCTGGGCCATCTTTGCTCCAATGGAGCCATGGCTGTGGGAGGGGAAGAAAGAGACAGAGAGGAAGGAGGGGGTGTGTGTGGAGAAGCAAATGGACGCTTCTCCTATGTGCCCTGGCCGGGAATCGAACTCGGGTCCCCCGCATGTCAGGCTGACGCTCTACCGCTGAGCCAACCGGCCAGGGCCTCCATTACTATTTGTTGATTGAAGTTTGTTTGTTGTTTTGCATTTTGGTAATTCCATAAGCCATTTTTTTAAATGCCATTAAAATTTATACTTCTCAGGTATAGAACTTAAATGGCCTTTGGGAAACTCAAAATTGTGCAGGTCTGGCTTAGTTTTGCCCAAAATAGTTTTGTTTTGTTTTTACAAAATGGGTTTTAAAAACGGTTGAAAAATTGACTTTTCATGCCACTGCTGTTTGCATATTTTTAAACTTTATTTATTTAAATTTTAATTTAGTTGAGAAGAGAAAGAGAGGGGTGGGGAAGTGCAGGAAGCATCAACTCCCATATGTGCCTTGACCAGGCAAGCCTGGGGTTTTGAACCAAAGACTTCAGCAATCCAGATTGACTCTTTACCCACTGTGCCACCACAGGTCAGACTATTTATTGATTTTATAGAGAGAGGGAGAGAAGGAGCAAGACCATAGCTGCTTCACTTTAGTTGTTCATTGATTGTTTTTCATATGTTCCTTGACTGGGCAAGCCCGGGGATTTGAACTGGTGACCTCAGCGTTTCAGGACAATGTTCTGTCCACTGAGCCACCACAGGTCGGGCATTTGCATGTATTTTATTTTTTATTCACCCTGAAGTAATGTGTACTAAATTTCCACAATGAAACCCTTTTTACAATTATGACAATTTGGTATACTTTCATGTCCTGTATATTTTGGTATGATTAGATGTACTTGCCAGTGTTCTCCTGAGAAAGAGAATCAATAGTATATTTCGTTATGAGCGTATGGTCACACTACACGCTGAGCTGTTAACTCAGTTCTAGTTCTACCTCATGTTAGTGTCAGATTCCATAGACTCAGGGTTCAGCCCAGAAGGTTGCTCCCTACTAAACCCACTTCAGAGCACAGATTGCAAGTCCAGGTTGCTGTTTGATCTCTGACTGACCAGCGACAGAGCAGAGGTTTCAATGGTCCCCTCCTTGGGTTTGGTTAATGTGTTAGAGTGGCTCACAGAACTCAGAGAAACATTTAACTTACTGTGTCACTGGTGTATTATAAAATGATATGACCCAGAAACATGGAAATAAAAGAGATGCATAATGCAAGGGATATGGAGAGGGGGACAGAGCTGCCACACTGATTGAGGGCACCACTCTCCCCAAATTTCTATGAATTCACCACCTCAGAAGCTCTCTGAACTCTGAGTTTTTATGGGGGAATTATTACATAGGCACAATTGATTAAATCACTGACCATTGACAATTGATTCAACTTTCTGTCTCTTTCCCCTTCCCAGAGGTCAGAGCAGGTAGAACTGAAAGTTTCAACCCTCTAATCATATGTTTTTTTCCTTTAACAACCACCCTCATCCGTTGATGCTCTTTAAAAGACACTTTATTAATATAAACTCAAGAATGGGTTAAAGGGGTTTGGTATGAATATTGAGACAGTATTATTACTCTTTCACTTAGGAAATTCTAAGAGGCTCTGTGACAAAAACTAGGACAAAGACTAAATATGTAACAGGTCCTCAGATAATATCATTTTGTTTACTGTCATTTTGTTATTATGTTTTTTGGGGATATTTTTGACAGAGACAGAGAGTCAGAGAAAAGGAAAGACAGACAGGAAAGGAGAGAGATGGGAAGCATCAATTCTTTGTTGCAGCACCTTAGTTGTTCATTGATTGCTTTCTCGTATGTGCCTTGACCGGGGAGCTACAGCAGAGCAAATGACCCCTTGCTCAAACCAATGACCTTGGGCTCGAGCCAGTGACATTTGGGCTCAAGCCAGTGACCATGAGGTGATGTCTATGATCTCATGCTCAAGCCAGTGACCCCGTGCTCAAGCTGGTGAGTCAGCACTCAAGCTGACGACCTCAGGGTTTTGAACCTGGGTCCTTTGAGTCCCAGTCTGACTCTGTGTCCACTGTAACACTGCCGGATCAGGCTGTTATAATGTTGATGAGGAAATAATTTGATTCCAGCAAGTGGCACTGTGTGTGTGGAGTGTGCACATTCACCCCATGTCTGTGTGGGTTTTCTCTGTGTCCTCCGGTTTCCTCCCACATCCTAAAGACATGCACAGAGGCTGAACTGGGGTGCCTAAATTGTGCCAGTGTGTGTGTGTATGTGTGTGTATGTGTGTGTTTGTGTGTGTGTGTGTCCAATGACGTAAGGGTGGCCTGTCCAGGGTGGTGACAGGGTAGGCTCTGCCCACCCATGATCCTGAACTGGAATGAGTGGGTTGGAAATTTGTCTTTCTTGGTTTTATTACATTTTCTTAAATGTACTATAGCTCACAGTTATTCCAATTTTAATATTAGAAGTGTTTTGGGTTTTTATTTAAAAAATTGGTGATGTTTTTGTGACCAGAAATGTGCCTAGGAACTTAATGCTTGTTTATACCAAGATTGTTTTTATTATATGATGTTTTAGATTAAGTCTTGGTTTCCAAGAACCTATTGATGATGTTAAGTGAAGGTTCACTATATATTTCTTATTATAAATCTCAATATCACATTAAATAATCTATATGTAGAGGGATCAATAATTCCAAATTGGATCATATGATTATGGAGGCTGGCCACCCCAAAATCTGCAGGGTGGTCAATAGGTTGGAGACACAAGAGTGCTAATATTTGATTTCCAGTCTGAAGACTTGCAGGCTGGAGACACAGGAGAACAAATGTTCTCATCTGAATCTGAAGGCAGTCTGCTGTACAACCGGAAAAGACCATGTTGCAGATGAAGTCCACAGGCAATCTCCTGGAGAATGTTGTCTAGCTTGAGGAAAGCTGGTCCTTTTGTTCTTTTCAGGCCTTCAGCTGATTGGATGAGGCCCACCCATGTTATGGAGGGCAATGTGCCTTATTTTAAGTTCACTGACTTAAATGTTAATCTCATCTAAAAACACAAACCCAGAAACACCCAGTCAGGTTGACACATAAAATTAACCATCACCGTAGGTATTGTGTGATTTTGCAGGTGCACGTCACATGTCTGCCAGAAAGCAATAAAGCATTTTACTTTATAGTACCACAACTCATACAGCCAGTTACAAATGATACAAAGTCATGTTTTGAATGGTAGTCTGATGTATGGAAGAGTAAATTCTTTTTTTAAATGTTTTATTTCATTGATTTTAGAGATAGGAAGGGAGGGAGGGAGGGAGACAAGAACATCGAGCTGTTCTTGTATGTGTACTGACCAAGGATGGAACTGGCAACCTCTGAGGTTTGGGACGAGGCTCTAACCAACCAAGCTATCTAGCCAGGGTGGAAGAGTAAATTCTTTTTGAAGAGAAAGTAATGGCAGTTTTGTCCTCATAATATTTTACAGTCTGCAAGGCACTTTCACATACATTAGCATTTTTGATCAATCAGCACCATTCTTTTCAAAGCATTACCTGCAGGTCTTGCCACTAAGTAATTGACTGTGTCTAACACAAGAGAAGTGAAACCAAGGGTCACATAATTAATTATGCAGTGAATCCTGGGCCATAGAGTAAGCAAACCAGTGTGAGCAGTTTAGTCAAACACAATATTGTCTTTAACTGAAACTTATTTTGTCTGAATGATGTGGATGCTTTAGTCTGATTCCACCATTCTGTAGAAGACTGTGATGCCCACACTGGAACAGCTTTTTATCCACCTTTGGATTTCCAAAATCTAGAAGCATCACTAGAACATAGTAATTAAATAAAGTATTTTTAGGGCTAGTGAATCAATTCATGATCAAATTAAACTCCCTTTAAACAAGCCCTAGACCCAATACACACACACACACACACACACACACACACACACACACACACACACATAATAATTCAAGGTGTGTATGGATAGTTCTTTACTTGTCATTGAATTGCTAAACACCAACTCTTTGTCCTGCCTCCCATTTCATTCCTTTTGAAATCTTTCCCAATTTGGTTTAGAATAATTGCTGGTTTTGAATGACCCACAATCTCCAAATGTCCAACTGAGTAGCTTTGTTTTATTCATCCTTATTTAATGTCTCTGTGACTGAGCCACCTCCCCTCCCACCCTGTACCTCACCGCACTGGTCCTGATTTGACCTCATGTTTCTGTGTTAAGTTCTTCCCATCTCTCTGCCCCTAAACTTTCCATTTTTTATTCATTCTACCCATTGCTTTTATGGGTATCTTTCTAAGGCATTGAAATTATCATTACCTACTACTCAAAATATTATGTGCATTTTTTAAAAATAATACTAGTATGGAGGAGGACAACTGTACATAAATATGTAACCAATAGTGGGCACAAGATTAGGAGAAATTTGACTTGATGTTAAGCCCCTAAACTGTTGACCTCAGAATCCTTCAGCCTGACCTGTGGTGGCGCAGTGAATAAAGCGTCGACCTGGAAATGCTGAGGTCGCCGGTTCGAAACCCTGGGCTTGCCTGGTCAAGGCACATATGGGAGTTGATGCTTCCAGCTCCTTCCCCCTTCTCTCTCTCTGTCTCTCTCTCCTCTCTAAAAATGAATAAATAAAATTAAAAAAAATAAAAATGTTAATTTTATAAAAAAAAAAAAAAAAAAAAAGAATCCTTCAGTTATATCTGGCTAAAGACAGAATGAGTTCCACAATAAATTATGACTAATCTAGAAATAAGGGATCGACTCTCCCCCACAGTGAGGGGTATAAGAATTATGGGGCAAGAGTAAAGAACAGCATTATGTGTTTGTTGTGTGAGTTGACATAATAATGATGTGTGGTAGTTATGATCTGCTGTGGACCCAAGTTTAAATACGAAAATGTTTGAATAATAATGCCAGCACCCACTTTGTCATAGATCCTCCTGTAGTTTCTTGAGTTAACATTAATTTTAAATGATTCTAATTAAATTTTTTATTGTACCCCAGGGATTATACTCAGATATTACCCAAGGCTAAAACTAATTCAATGAAAAATTTATAAGCACCAATACTATTATTATTTCGTAATAAAATTTGTAATTTTGCTCCAGTCCCCACCTATCACTGAAACCAAGAAATGATTACTTCAGTTTTTATATCAGCTGCTATTTATTTGAGAATATTTATTTGTCTAGAGCGTCGGCCTAGCGTGCGGAGGACCCGGGTTCGATTCCCGGCCAGGGCACACAGGAGAAGCGCCCATTTGCTTCTCCACCCCTCCGCCGCGCCTTCCTCTCTGTCTCTCTCTTCCCCTCCCGCAGCCAAGGCTCCATTGGAGCAGAGATGGCCCGGGCGCTGGGCATGGCTCTGTGGCCTCTGCCTCAGGCGCTAGAGTGGCTCTGGTCGCAACATGGCGACGCCCAGGATGGGCAGAGCATCGCCCCCTGGGGGGCAGAGCGTCGCCCCTGGTGGGCGTGCCGGGTGGATCCCGGTCGGGCGCATGCGGGAGTCTGTCTGACTGTCTCTCCCTGTTTCCAGCTTCAGAAAAATGAAAAATAAAAATAAAAAAAAATAAAAATATAGAATATTTATTTGTCTTTGTGTGTTCTGACACTTAATCTTTGGCATGTGTTCTAATCAGTAAGGCATTGTCATTTTAGCATAAGAATCTCTATTGTTTCCCCATTATACTCTTGCTTAGGCTTTGTAAAATTTCTTCATGTCAACTGAGTAAAAAGCCAGAGGTGATCACTTTGTGGCTTTGCTGCTAGGTGAGAAAATACAAGTTCTAAACAACATTTCCTGGCCCTGAACCTCTGTGGCTTACATAAGAGTCGAGAATACCTGTTCAGTTCCATTGGAGCCATTCTTATATTAAAACTTGCTCTTTAGAATATGGGCAGTCTGATTTAGCTTCATTTTGTGGCATTTGAAAAGTGTCTTATCTGTTACAGAATATAGCATGGAAGCCACATGCCAGATCAAGATAGAAATAAGAATATGACATAGCAACAAAACAACAAGAAAGGAAAAAGTTTTTCAAAAGACACTATAGTTGTCTGCCAAGTTTATTTTTGCAATTGATCACATTCATGAAAATAACAGTTTTAATGCAAGTAACATAGTTACAATATAATGTAAAGAATTCTCTCCATATACTGTTTGACAACTTTATTTCCACTACAAACTGGTGTTATAGTGTACATAAATTATTCTGTAGCACAATACTACTGGTGGATTATGTTACTATATGTTATTTGCTATAAGAATAACAGTAATGCTGCAGAGTAGTTATTGAAATGCCTAAACACAATTGAAAAAAAAAATGACTTCCTCTGCTAGGACAGCTATATATCCCATACTTATCTTGACCATTACTTTTCATTATTAGGTTTCTGGGAAGATTACTCCCCAGCTGACAGGCTTTCAGAACTGTAATTTGGAGGAATAAAACTAGATAACAAATGACGACATTTAAATCCTGTAGTGTAGATTTCATACTTTTCATTTCACATGGCAAATGTTCTCTTCCAATACAAAGGATTCTCCTGAACTTGAGTTGTTTCTTTGTGCTCGATATACTGGATATCTTAATAGTAGCAGACATTTAATTTTATGATGTAAATAATTGCTACTTGATAATGCTGAAAACTGAGTTTTTAAATTTTTATTACACCCACTTTTGTGTATTTTTTAATTTATTTTTATTAACAACCAGATGAGCACACAGAGGCTTACATGCATAAGCAGGTACCCATTAATATTTTATACAAGTCATATGTCATGCCAATTTTATATTTAGTTCTGATGTTCAATGGCCTCATCTTTATTGGAAAGTTCAATCTTGATACCAATTAATACTTTACATAGTCTGAACCCTCCAATTCCTGTTTTTTCATATCCAATCTTACTTTCTGGATAAGTTTATGTGATTTACAAAAAACATATTGTTACATATTGTCAAAGATTACTAATGATGTTTAACAACATTGTATGTGGTAGGAATCTATGCCCATGTGACCGACATCTAGAAGCTTATGGTCTAAAAAAATGCTCTGAGAAAAATATACCATTACCATTTTTATTTTTAAACTGTAGGTGTCATGCAGATTCTTACTGATATTTTCAGTACTTTGGCAAAAGCATATAGAAATGAGGACACAGGGAAATAAAACTGAAGTCAAAGAACAGAAGAAACACTGGATAAGAAAAATTCTATTTCATTTTGATGAAGTGTTTTTGAAGTCCTAGAGAGACTTCTCTTTCTAACCTCCTATGTTATATTTATCTCCTGTGCTTCTGAGGTAACATAGAAAAAAAAAGATGATAAGAGGAGAGAACAGATATATTTTCTTTTCTTCTTGAAGTCTGTTTCTTGGATAGATTATAAACACAGCAGAATGTCCAAAAGAAACATCACATTTTAAGAACAAGTGGATTTTAAAATAAAAGAAAAATAGATTTTTTTCCTGAGCTCTATTTCCAGCTCATCAATATTACAGTAGGTTTTTATAATAAGATATATTTTAAAATGAAAATTACTAAAACATTGCAGTGAGAACTTTTATGAATGCATACTATTATGTTTTGGGACCTTATAATACTTAAAAAGTGTGCCTTCATTCTTTCTCTGCTTTGAGAGTATAGCTTATAGTATTAAAGAATTAAAAGGATTTCTTTTTTCATCGTAAAAATGACATTCATTTTGGTGATCTGAGTTCTATTGCAAGTTAACATTTCAAATAATGTCGATTTAATGTACCACTGCCATATTTATCAACCCATCCACCATTTGTTTATCTGTCCCTTCAGCAATCATTTGGTAAATCTCTTTCAGGAACATGACATTTTGTTCCATTCCTGAAAGCAGGAAATGGAACACTGAATTAAACATTTCTTATCCTCTAAAAGTTTATGGCTTAATAAGAGGTGCTTGTTGGGTTTGGGAAAGTAAAGAATTTGTTTTCTATTTTGTAGGAATTATATGTCTGTAAAGAGCAGCCTGTTCTTTTGACAATGATATCTAGACCCAACCCAGCCTTCCTAGAGTCTTTTATCCCTGAATTATTTGAAATGAATATGATGGCCCTGATTTTTGTGGACCACATAATGAATATTCAAATACCTTCATTTTTTTTTAGGATA
This sequence comes from Saccopteryx bilineata, assembly GCF_036850765.1. Taxonomy (NCBI): domain Eukaryota; kingdom Metazoa; phylum Chordata; class Mammalia; order Chiroptera; family Emballonuridae; genus Saccopteryx; species Saccopteryx bilineata. Next base: position 54,483,458 of record NC_089499.1, on the reverse strand, counting down.
AATTTATTTCAGCTTTATTTCAAAACCCAATTTGCCATCAGATTGTTGAAATGAAGTTATTAATAAAGAGACTATATAGCTAATCTGTCAATCCTCCATAATTAATTCTTATAGTTAAAATTTGGCATAATTTCTCTTAAGATTTTAGTTGGATTTTTTTCCCCTTTAGCTCTCTGTTATTTCATATACAGCAGGGGTATTCAACCTTTTTATACCCACTTTTGTATCTCTGTTAGTAGTAAAATTTTCTAACCACCCACTAGTTCCACAGTAATGGTGATTTATAAAGTAGGGAAGTAACTTTACTTTATAAAATTTATAAAGCAGAGTGACAGCAAGTTAAAGCATATAATAATAATTACTTACCAAGTACTTTATGTCGGATTTTCACTGTTTGGAAGAATAAATCTTTATAAAACAACTTACTATAGTTAAATCTATCTTTTTATTTATACTTTGTTTGCTCCGCTACTGCCCACCATGAAAGCTGAAACGCCCACTAGTGGGTGGTAGGGACCAGGTTGACTACCACAGATATACAGTGATACCTTGGTTTTTGTTGATAATCTGTCCAAAAACAGCGCAATCTGAAACCAACGAAAACTGAGGCAATTATTTCCATATGAATCAATGTAAATCCAAGTACTGTATTAGCACTCATAATCAATAAAAAAAGCACAAAAACACTGGAAAGCAATGGAATTGTTTGGCTAGATGCGCAGGGTGATGCTCACACAACAAGAAAGAACGCCACACTGAGCAGGAGAACACGTGGGTCACCTTTTGTTTTTGCAAAATTAGCAGCGAGGTCATGTGGTCACACAGATGAAATTCGAGGCAACCAACAAAAACTGAGACAAATTTTTCACAAAAAAAATCAACGATAACCTGTCAATGAAAACCAAGGTTTTACTGTATCTCAAAATATATTTATACTAAAAATTGGAAATTTGGCAGGTGTTTAACAAGAATGCTTTGACCAAGTTTGAAAATTATTTTTCAGGAAAAATTACAGGCTAAAAAAACTTGTTCAACCATTTAAGCTTATTATGGAAAACACTTTTGGAAATATTTATGTCTATGTATATGTCTATGTGTATAAATAAACCTCTAAAATTCTTTGTGATAGTGATATATATAAACTTAACTGTTTAAGAGAAAGTGTTCTAGTTTATGAGTTTAATGTTTTTGGTCCTGTTATGTAATCTTAACTCAGTACATTATGGTTGTTTGGAAATTTTAAAGTTCTTAATATTGTTTAAACATCTGCTTTTGAGGAAATGTTTGCTTGCCTTTTCCAGATATAATACATATAAAATGTCCCATCTGGGCTGAATGCCAGGGACACTGCATGCTTAAGTAATAAGCCCAATTATCTTGCTAATAAACAGAAGCTAGAAATTGGACTCCTGTTGGCAGATATATAGGATACTTAAACATTAAGTGGGATTAATTACAATCTAAAATGAATTACATTACAAACACACATAATAAATCATATACAAATATTAAGTATAGCAATTATCTCATTTTCTTCTCTTTTTAGTTAATGAAGTTTATGTTTTTGAATTATCATGAGAAGAGGGTTTCAAAACTAGTGGAGAGCTTACTTACCTCCAAGGATCTTCTGAAATAAAAATGTCAGATTCCAAACTGATAAAAGATGAATGTGATGACAATAAATATTTCACTCCCAATACCAAGGGACATTAGTATTATATTCTCAAATTTGATATTTTATAATATGTCAAGCTAATTTGGAGGAAAGGCTGTAGTGTAGGTCAGTTGCAATGGTTCAGGTCAAGCATGTATAGGAATGAATTTATAATTAGTGTAATATATTTACTCAGAAATGCATTATTAACTTTTCTAAGATTTCTTTTTAAATTATTTTAAAAGGGGAAAAATTTATATGATTTGAAGGGAAATGAGTATCTTTTAATTATTTTAAAGCAAAAAGTTACAGAAGTGCGAACTTGTCTAAATGAAAAAAGATTTTTTTCCTTATAAAGGACGCCTCATTTTGTTTGAGGTAATTCTAGGATTTTGCCTGAGATTGTTCTATATTGCTCACAAAAATTAGGGGATATTTTAAAATTAATGTAAAGCTATAAAATATCCCCTAATTTTTGTGAGCAGTATATTTTAATGGGAGTCTTAATTTCTAAGAACAAAGGAAAGACAGAATTTGGGTCTCCACTCTTTTTTCCTCAATACTGCGTAATGAGATGCGAGGGAGCAGGTAACCCTTCCCCTGCCATTACAAACAAGCCTACACAAGCAAGGACAAAGAAGAACAGCAATCAAGGAAGAAGTAGGTCATGACCGTATGTCATGTATTTTTATAAAAGGTGAAGATTTTAGTTTTTCTGGGCTGCTTGCTATAACACAATACCACAGACTAGGTGGCCATATACAACAGACATTTATTTCTCCCAGTTCTGGAGGCTGGAAGTCAGAGATTAGATGGCAGCCTGGTCAGGTGAGGGCCCTCCTCTGGCTACACACTTCTTAATATAGCCTCATGTGCAGCAGGGACAGGGGAGCTCTGTGGGATCACTTTTACAGGAACACTAATCCTATTCATGAGGGCTACACTGGCATGATCTAAGTAAGCACTTTCCCAAGGCCCTATCCCCAAATACCATCACATTGGGCACTAGGATTTCAACATGTGAATTTTCTGTTTTGGCTGGGTGGAGGAAGACAGATGTATTTAGACCATATCAGTGACCAAGGAATAAAGAAATTCAGGACAACATTGTGCTATAGTTAGCCATCTACATTGATGAGTTGACAAAATCCTGAAAATTCTAATAACCTTAAATCTCAAGATAAGGAAATATTATTTTCCTTCTTCTGACTCTTCCAGGGGTTAGTACACACTGCTGATGGGGAGAGAAGTATGAAAAGAGGTATTACCAAGGAGATCTAAATATTTCTGGCAGAGTCCTTAAGCTCTTAAGTTAGTCTACTTTGGTGGCGATAATGGTCACTAGGCGTAGAAACAGTGGGATTTTTCTCTTAAAGGTAGAGCTACATGTAGTTGAAGGAAATGGTATCAGAGGGTATGTACTTCATGAGAATAGAGCAGTGATTTCCAACCTTTTTTGAGCGGCGGCACATTTTTTACATTTAACAAAATCCTGGGGCACACCACCTACCAAAATGACACAAAATGACACTCTAACACAGTACATATTATACATATAGTTAATAATATAGTTTCTAAATGTATTTATACTCACTCAGTGTGAAACCTGGGCCTGTTTCGATGAACACAAAAGGGATATCCTGGCAGGAATGGTAGAAAGACACACACGAAGCTCTTCCTCAACAGTTCTCAGTCTCTCTCTGTTTTTAGTTTTTATCACAGTCAAGCTTGAGAAGCTCAGCTCACATAGATATGTGGTTGAAAACGGGAGCAATGTCAAAATAGCTTTGTTGGCCAGAATGGGGAACTCCTTGGCAATAGATAACCAAAAACTGTCCAAAGGAAGATCAGCAAACTTTAGCTTTAAAGTTAGATAACATTGTGATGCATTGTATATTACCCTCTGTGGGGGCCTCTTTTAAAAAGAAAAAAGTCAAATATCTATATACACCATCAGGATAGATATAAGCAGCTGAGGCTGAGGCTTCATCTAGTGGTGGCAACGTTTACCTCTAGTCCTGACCAGGATTAGAAATCGGGACCATGGGGAGGAGTAGCAGCTTCAACTACTCTCCAAGGCCACACAATGACAAGTGCGCGGCAGCCCGAGCGGGGACCTTCCTGGGTGTGGATGAGAGGTGGCCTACTATTGGTTCATCGCTAGTGGTCGGGATGAATCCTAGAAGGTGATTGGTCAGTGAGTGTTCCCTGTGCCTCCACTCTTCCTGTCACTGATAGCTGGAGGGATTGTGAGGGGAATGTTTATGTTCCAATGGAGGCGGCTGGCAGCGGGCTGGACAAATAGCCTCCACAGGCCATATCCGGCACGCAGGCCGTAGTTTGGGGACCCATGTTTAATTTCCCCATGGAACACCTGACCATGTCTCATGGCACACTAGTGTGCCACGGCACACTGGTTGAAAAACACTGGAATAGAGAATAGAGATCCAGTCTTCCCATAAAGAATACCCAAGATGCCATCTGAGCTCTTAACTCTCCTCTGTGTACTTCACCTCGTGTACTATAGAAGAGTGGATTGTCTTTAAAATGTAGTAAACAAGGTTAATCTCCACTATTAGGAGACATAGAAAATCTGCACAAAGTTACACATGCTGTGCAAGAAGAGATGAATATCATGAAAAGTAAGTAGACATGACATGAATTTGGGGTGGGGGAGTTAAAACAAAACATAGTATGTCAAAATCTTATAAAGATTTCAATCTGAAATAAATTTCAGCACAAAATATGTAAAATACTCCTGTGAATGCTTTTTACTGGGATAGAACTTAAAAAGAAAATATTTTCAGTGAAATAATAGTCAAAGATGAGATGACATCATAATAGCTAACACAATGGTTACGATGATTCTCTTCTGAGCAGTTTAGGAGGTTAACATACTTTTCCCTCACAACAGCTTTATAGTTTGTAGGTTTTATCTCCATTTTACACATGTGGAAACTGAGTTACAAAGAGCTTTAGCATAAGGCCCCACATCTTACAATGAGTAAGATGTGGCACTAGAATTTAAATTTAAGAAGTCTGACCCCAGAGTCTTGGCTTTTAAATGCTATGACGTAGTGCCAGTTAACACAAATTTACACAAAAAGGTATTTTGCAGATATAAGAAAATAAAAGTGATGAGTACAAAGAAGTAATACACAAAGCTGAAACAGCAAGAAGAAACTGATCACCTTGAAGCTGAGGAATAAAAGATAAAGATTATAAAGATTAAGACAGGTAACAACTGTGCTTTGGTTCACACGGCGTGGCTCCTGGAAGACCCCCACCCCGGGCCAAGTGTCTGTCAGAGTACGAGTGGATTAAAAAGTTTTGGTACATATATACTATGGAATACTACTCAGCCATAGAAATGATGACATCGGATCATTTACAACAACATGGATAGACCTTAATAACATTATACTGAGCGAAATAAGTAAATCAGAAAAAACTAAGAACTATATGATTCCATACATAGGTAGGATATAAAAATGAGACTCAGAGACATGGACAAGAGTGTGAGGGGAGGGGGGGAGGAGAGGGAGGGTGTTGGGGGAGGGGAGGGGCACAAAGAAAACCAGTTAGAAGGTGACGGAAGACAATTGGATTTTGGGTGATGGGAATGCAGCATAATCAAATGTCAAAATAACTTAGAGATGTTTTCTCTGAATATATGTACCTTGATTTATCAATCTCACCTTATTAAAATTAATTTAAAAAATAAAAATAAAAAAGAATTAGCCTGAAAAAAAAAAGGATAGGTAACAACTGAACATTTATCTCTTCCTGCATAACAAACCACACCCAAAGTTTAGCCATGGCAAACAATAATCATTTTATTGCTTGCAGTTATGTGGGACAATAGTTCAGGCATGACTCAGTAATTGTGGCTCCCATCTGCTCTGCATGGTATCAGTGGGAAAGCTCAGTGTGGGTGAAGGGTACAAGGTGGCCTCAGTGACATGTGTTGGACCTTGATGGCTTCTTTAAGGCTTCTTGCTCTTCGTGTTATTTCCCATAATTCAGTAATTTAATGAGTAGATTTTAGCAGTGAAAACAGAAGCTTAAGATTGAGGCCAAGAATTAAGTCCTGCCACATTCTATTGCTCAAGATTAGGCACAGAGAGGTGACCAGGTTCAAGAGAGAAACAGACGCCACCTGTTGATTAAGGGAGTGTCAAAGTTGCACTGCAAAAGATCACACAGGCTGCAAGGGATCATTGTAAGCATCTTTGAAACAACTCAACCAATACAGAGTATTATACAAACTACTAATTAATGCTGGCACTCAATAAATGTTTGCTATTTTTTCCCGAACTCTGATTGGAAAATGCTGTACATATATTAATTTATTTGATCCTCATAAGAACTCTAAAGGTTGCTACTATTCTGATGTCCATTTTGCACATGAAGAAAATGAGGCACATGGCATTTTCTTTAAGAGAACATGGAACTTGTAGGTGATAGTGCCAGATGTTCAAACTAAGGCCACCTGACTCCAGAGGCTCCACTATTGATCTGCCCCATTGCTGCACATCAGAAGATGTTCTTCCTGAAATTGAGAAAGAACCAAATCTGTACATTGAAAACGCACACAATTCCAGGAATATTTTATTAATGCAATTGTGAGTGGGACATATCCTAGAAAAATCATTTCATTTAAAAATTGATGAGGCAGTTCTTTAGTTGTCCAGGCAACAAAAGAAAATCACCCATAAGGAGAAACACCAGGCTGGCCTAAGAAATCTTCAAAGCAGTGTTCAGTGCCAGATACAAAGCAGCAATGTCAACACTGTTCTGGGCAATGGAAAATGCAGCAGCTTAAAAGGACACTGTAACCAGTTCAAAGAAGATGTCAAATGGCCAATAAAGCACAAAAAATGCTCAACATCACTAAGAATTAGGCAAATAAAATAAAAATCACAATTAAGGTGGTCATTATGTAAAGAACAAGCAATAAGAATTGCTAGTGAGGATATGGAGAAGTTGGAACCCTTGTGTACTCTTGGTAGGAATGTAAAATGGTGCAGCCATTATGAAAAATAGTATGGAAGTTCCTCAACTAATTAAACATTGTTATCATAAATCTAGCAATTCTACTTCTGGCTGTATATCCCAAAGAATCTAAAGAAGGATCTTGAAAATATTTTGGCACAATGTTTATGGTGGCGTTTTTCACATACAAGAAGTAGAAACAACCCAAATGCCCATTGACAGATGAACTAATAGTGTGTGCTATACACACAAAGAAATATTATGCAGCCCTAAAAAAGGAAGGAAATTCTGTCCCATGCTACATTATGGGTAAACATCAAATACATTATTCTAAGCAAAATAATCCAGTCACAGAAGAATCAATAATATAGTGTATGAATCTACTCATATGAAGTATCTAGTCAAACTAATAGGAACAAAAGGTCAAAAAGGGATTGCCAAGGGCTGGGAGCATGACCTCAGGGGAATTAGTGTTTAGTGGTGCTAGAGTTACAGGGTTTCAAGATGAAAAAGTTCTATGGATCTGTTGCAAAATTCTGTAAATATGCTTAACACTACCAAACTGTACATTTAAAAATAGTTCAGATGGAGCCTGACCAGGCGGTGGTGCAGTGGATAGAGCATCAGACTGGGATGCGGAAGGACCCAGGTTCGAGACCCCGAGGTTGCCAGCTTGAGCACTGGCTCATTTGGTTTGAGCAAACTCACCAGCTTGGACCCAAGGTCACTGGTTTGAGCAAGGGGTTACTCGGTCTGCTGTAGCCCCATGGTCAAGGCACATATGAGAAAGCAATCAATGAACAACTAAGGTGTTGTAAGGAAAAACTGATGATTGATGCTTCTCATCTCTCTCCATTCCTGTCTGTCTGTCCCTGTCTGTCCCTCTCTCTGACTCTCTCTCTGTCCCTGTAAAAAAATAAATAAATAAAAAATTGATAAAAATAGTTAAGATGGATAAATATAATGGTTTATATATTTTTTTTATACCACACACAAAATATATAACCAACCCAGGGGTTTTCTAATATGTAATGACGAACAGAAGTTACCAAATATCAGGGAACTCTGAGAATGCTACACCCAAGTTGTGGGGGCTTTTTCCCCTAGGGGGAAAAAAGCAAAACTTGGTAAGAAAAACCAGTCATTGGAGATAACAAATCAAAACAGACCGTAGGGAATGAACATAAAGTTTTTGTGTCCAAATGAAACACTAAAGATGAACGTACACTCTGCAGAAATATAACAGAATAATTCTTTTTACAGAAACTTCTGATGGTAAATTTTAAGTAAAAAGCATTAACTATGTTAACTAATCTTACTGTGGTAATCGTTTCACAGCAATAATGTGTATGTTTATGTATATCAAAATAAAATATAATAAGCATTAATTTTGGATGTGAAAAATAAGAAGTGGAAATTGGCAGTATGAAAGAGAGTAGTTGTTTGGAGTACAGGGATTCTCCAAGTCAGTATGCCAACATAGGGTTGGTTTCTTTTAAATTTGTTTTTCAATTGCTGTGGCAAATTACCTTATTTTGGGAAAATTATCTCCTGGGGTTGTCCTAAGAATGCAGAAGTGACTCATGAAAGAGAAATAAGAAGTTTTTTATGTTTGATTGGTTTTATTGTTGTTGTTTTTCTTTCTTTTTTTTTTTTACCATTTGCCCAATTAAATATTAAGCTTCTTAAAAATCTACATTAGTTCACCTAACTTTCACAGTAGTCCAACAAGGTAAATAATAATATTCCCAGTAATCAGGTACTTTTTTAAATGGAATGTTATAACTTTTTCTTAATTCACGATTTTGTATTTTATTTTCTTTAAAACATTATTTTATCTGAATTTCATAAGTTTTATGGCATAAAAAAGAATTAGTGTGTATGCAAACTTTTCTCAAAATGGATGATCAATGGTTCATTTAGTATATATTGAATAGTTATTCTTTCCTCACTGGTTGTAAAGTTAGCTTGAGTTTAATAAGACTAAATTCTCCTTAATGAATTATTCATGTCTGCAGATCTGCACAATCTCATGCTTAATTATTGTAGTTTTATGTTTTATTTTGTTACTTTATTGGGCATAACTGCTTTTCCAGTGTCTTTGATATTCTCGCAAATGCATTTTTAGAGATCAACTTTAAATTAGATTTGCCAAATTTTTCTGATATAATCTCATTGAACATTTGATCAAGAAATCATTAAGGAGCTCCAAGATGGCAGCGGAGTAGGCAGACGCACAGACGCCCAGCTCTCAACACCAAACTGGAATACAAATCAATTTAGGAAAAATCAGCATGAAAAATCAACACTGAACTGCAAGAACAGCTCTCAAAAACCAAGGAGCAAAGAGGAAGCCACAATAATCCTGGTAAGGAGTGCCTGAATCTCCTCTGCTTACAGGAATGGAAGGGGGGGAGGGAGAGGCTGAGAGCCCAGAGAGGATTTCACAGAGGAAAAAGAGCAGAAACTACTGCTCACAGCCACTTACCTGATGACCAGGGAGCAAGGTGGGTTGAAAAGACCAGCTTATCTCCCAAGTGCAAAGGACAGGGAGAGGGACAGACTGTGAGGGGCTAAGGTATGCAAGAAACAAAATAAAAAAGCTGACTCATTCGTGCTGGAGGCAGCCATAGCTGGGGGAGGGACTGAATCTTTCACAAAACAGAGCTGAAGTGCTTCCAAATCAGAGATCTCTGGACATCTATCCAGCTCCAATCAGCACAACAAGACACAGCTGAAAACAAGAAGTGGGGAGGAGGGGCAGTAACTTAGGTCTCCATGGAGATCTGAGATACACCTCCCCCTACTGAAGCTGAGAAAAAACCCTGCCCCCAGTGAGATTAGTTGGTGGAAGAGACCTTCAGCATCTCAGGTTACACCCACAGCATTCCTGGTTACAGTTTCAAGAGAGCCCCCTGCTGAGATCAGTTAACAAGACTATCACCTGTTAAGAAAACAAACAAATCAAGACTTCAAAGCTGCCCAAATCTGAAATTGGATTACAAATAATAGCTGATACCAACCCAAGAAGACCTAGAAATAACACAACTGAAAACTGGAGGCAGACAACACCAAGCCTAGACTTAACCAACTCTACAAATAAAACACCATGATGAGAAGACAAAGGAGTGCAACCCAAATGAAACCACAAGAGACACCTTTGAGAGATGAGCTGAGTGATATGGAAATAATCAAACTTCCAGATGCGGAGTTCAAAATAATGATTGTAAGGATGCTTAGGGATCTTAGAACAACAATGGAGGGGCAGTTTGAAAACCTAAATAAAGAAATAGCAAGTATAAAAAAGAACCAGTCGGAGATGACAAATACAGTATCAGAAATAAAGACCACAATGGAAGGAATTAAAAACAGGATAGATAGAGCAGAGGATCGAATCAGTGAGTTAGAGGACAACTGGAATGAAGGCATGAAAGCAGAGAAGAAAAGAGAAAAGAGACTCAAAAAGGCAGAGGAAACTCTTAGAGAGCTCTGTGACAACATGAAGAGAAATAACATCTGCATCATAGGGGTTCCTGAAGAAGAAAAGGAACAAGGAATAGAGATGTTGTTCAATCATATCATAGCTGAAAATTTCCCTAAATTAATGCAAGAGAAACTCTCACAAGTCCAAGAAGCACAGAGGACTCCATTAAAGAGAAACCCAAAGAAACCTACACCAAGACACATCATAATTAAAATACCAAAGCTAAGCGATAAAAAGAAAATATTAAAAGCTGCAAGAGAAAAAAAAGTTATCACCTACAAAGGAACCCCCATAAGGATGACATCCAACTTCTCAACAGAAACACTTGAGGCCAGAAGGGAATGGCAAGAAATATTCAAAGTAATGCAGAACAAGAACCTACAACCAAGACTACTTTATCCAGCAAGGCTATCGTTTAAAATCGAAGGAGAAATAAAAAGCTTCCCAGACAAAAAACAACTCAAGGAATTCATTACAACCAAACCAATGCTGCAGGAAATGTTAAGGGGCAGGTTGTAAACAGATCAAAGTGGAAAAAGAATATAGCAAAAAAAGGAATACACCTTTAAAGAAGAAAATGGCAATAAACAACTACATATCAATAATAACCTTAAATGTAAATGGATGAAATGATCCAATCAAAAGACATAGGATAGCTGCGTGGATAAGAAAACAGGACCCATACATATGTTGTCTACAAGAGACACACCTTAGAACAAAAGACACACATAGATTGAAGGTAAAAGGATGGAAAAAAACATTTCATACAAACGGAAATGAAAAAAAAGCTGGGGTAGCAATACTTATATCAGACAAATTGGACTTTAAAACAAAGGATATAGTAAGAGATAAAGAAGGTCACGACATAATGAGAAAGGGAGTAATCCAACAGGAAGATATAACTATTATAAATATCTAAGCACCTAATATAGGAGCACCCAAATATATAAAACAGACTTTGATGGATTTAAAGGGCGAGATCAACAGCAATACTATAATAGTAGGGGATTTCAATACCCCACTAACATCACTAGATAGATCCTCAAGAAAGAAAATTAACAAAGAAACAGCAGACTTATTGGAAACACTAGATCAACTCGATTTAATAGATATCTTCAGAACCTTTCACCCTAAAGCAGCAGAATATACATTCTTTTCAAGTGCTCATGGTACATTCTCTAGGATAGACCACATGTTAGGGCACAAAAGTGCTCTCAACAAATTTAAGAAGACTGAAATCATATCAAGCACTTTCTCCGACCACAACGGCATGAAACTAGAAATGAATCATAGCAGAAAAGCTCAAAAATTCTCAAACACATGGAAACTAAATAGCAGGGTGTTAAATAATGAATGGATTAAGAATGAGATCAAAGAAGAAATAAAAAAATTCCTAGAAATGAATGACAATGAGCATACAACAACTCAAAATTTATGGGACACAGCGAAAGCAGTGCTGAGAGGGAAGTTCATAGCACTACAAGCACACTTTCAGAAGCTAGAAAAAGCTCAAATAAACAACTTAACCCTGCATCTAAAAGAATTAGAAAAAGAACAGCAAGTAAAGCCCAAATGTAGTAGAAGGAAGAAAATAATAAAGATCAGAGCAGAAATAAATGACATAGAGGCTAAAGAAACAATAGAGAGGATCAATGAAAATAAGAGCTGGTTCTTGGAAAAGGTAAACAAGATTGATGAACCTTTAAGTAGACTCACCAAGAAAAAGAGAGAGAGGACTCAAATAAATAAAATTAGAAATGAGAGAGGAGAAATAACAACTGACACAACAGAAATACAAAATATTGTAAGAAAATACTATGAAGAACTGTATGCCAAAAAACTAGACAACCTAGATGAAATGGACAAATTCCTTGAAACATACAATCTTCCAAAACTCAATCTGGAAGAATCAGAAAACCTAAACAGACCGATTACAACAAATGAGATCGAAACAGTTATCAAAAAACTCCCAACAAAGAAAAGTCCAGGGCCTGATGGCTTCACAACGGAATTCTACCAAATATTCAAAGAAGAACTAACTCCTATCCTTCTCAAACTATTTCAAAAAATTCAAGAGGAAGGAAGACTTCCAAGCTCCTTTTATGAGGCAAGCATAATTCTGATTCCAAAACCAGGCAAAGACAACACAAAGAAAGAAAATTATAGGCCAATATCTCTGATGAATATAGATGCTAAAATCCTCAACAAAATATTAGCAAACTGGATCCAACAATATATGGGAAAAACCATACACCATGATCAAGTGGGATTTATTCTGGGGAGGCAAGGCTGGTACAATATTCGTAAATCAATCAATGTGATTCATCACATAAACAAAAAGAAGGAGAAAAACCATATGATAATTTCAATAGATGCAGAAAAAGCATTTGATAAAATCCAGCACCCATTCATGATCAAAACTCTCAGCAAAGTGGGAATACAGGGAACATACCTCAACATGATAAAAGCCATCTATGAGAAACCCACAGCCAACATCATACTCAATGGGAAAAAATTAAAAGCAATCCCCTTAAGATCAGGAACAAGGCAGGGGTGCCTGCCCCCTCTCACCACTCTTATTTAACATAGTCCTGGAAGTCCTAGCCACAGCAATCAGACAAGAAGAAGAAATAAAAGACATTCAAGTTGGAAAAGAAGAAGTAAAACTATCATTATTTGCAGATGATATGATACTGTATATAGAAAACCCTAAAGTCTCAGTCAAAAAGCTACTGGACCTGATAAATGAATTCAGCAAAGTGGCAGGATATAAAATCAATACTCAGAAATCAGAGGCATTTTTATACACCAACAATGAACAGTCAGAGGACGAGTGGATTAAAAAGCTTTGGTACATATATACTATGGAATACTACTCAGCCATAAGAAATGATGACATCGGATCATTTACTATAACATGGATGGACCTTGACAACATTATACGGAGTGAAATAAGTAAATCAGAAAAAAAAACTAAGATGAATCCATACATAGAAGGGACATAAAAATGAGACTCAGAGATATGAACAAGAATGTGATGGCAACAGGGGCAGGGGGTTGGGGGAGGGGGGTGGGTTGAAGATGGAGAGAGGGGTTAGGGGAGGGGAGGGGCACAAAGAAAACCAGATAGAAGGTGACAGAAGACAATTTAACTTTGGGGGAGGGTTATACAGCACAATCAAATGTCAAAATAATCTAGAGATATTTTCTCTCAACATATGTACCCTGATTTATCAATGTCACTGCATTAAATTTAATAATAATAAAAAAAGAAAAAAAAAGAAATCATTAAATTCATAAATAATTTTGGGAAAAAAATTACATTTTTGCAATATTAAGACTACTGTATAGGACTATGGTATGTCAATCAAAAATCACTTTTTCTTTGCTTTATATTGGTTTGAATATTTTGTGGTTAATTTTAATTGTGTATTTTGAGGTTTTATTTGCTATTTGAATTATATTTTTCCCCAGTATATGTTTTCATTTTTATTGCTGTTCTATAGAAAAGGTATTGCTTTTGTAAATGGTTTTATTTTTTTGTATATGGTTTTTGAATCAGCTAGCTTACTTTATTCTTATCAAAATTAATGCAATTTTATCCACATTTGTGCCAGCATTTGTTGTATGTTGATTTATTGATGAGAGCGCCATTCTGACAGCTGTGAGGTGATGTCTCCTTGTGGTTTTAATTTGAATTTCCCTGATAGTTAGTGATGTTGAGCTTCTTTTCATATATCTGTTGGTCATCTGTATGTTCTCTCTGGAGAAGTGTCTAACCAGTGTCACCTCATTAATACATTTTTAAATTATTCACATGACTATAATGGACCTATTCTGAAAATACTTATATGCTCTTATTTATCTTATTTCTTACTCTTTGGTATTGCATTTGCTAGACACGTTAAATAAAATATAACATAATCTATGCTTTTTCCATTATTTTTATTCTTTTTTTTATAAATTTTTCCATTGATTTGAGAGAGGAGGAAAGCATCGACTGGTAGTTCCACTTAGTTGTTCCATTTAGTTGTCTCATTGATTGCTTCTCATGCATGCCCTGACCAGTATTAAATCCATGACCTCAGCATGCTGTGATGATGCTTTATCCACTGAGCCACCCAGCCAGAGATCCATTATTTTTAGTTTAATTCAATTCTCCATAGAAATTGATATATTCTATTGGTTTTGCATAAATACTTTTAATTATACACAGTTTTAGTCTGTATTTAGGCAAATAGTAATAAATGCTGAATTTTATAATTATTTGACCCTAAAAAATTGCCATGTTTTCCTCCTTTAGTTTATTAACATAATTGATTGTATTCTTGTTTTCCTAATTGGACTCATTCTTGCATTCCTGAAACAAATTTTTCCTTTGCATAGTATATTATTTTATAGTTTAGTGTTCAATTTATTTCCTATAGTTATATATAGTTTTTATCCATACTTCTATATATAGCTTTCTTATCTTTTTTCTTTTTGTTTAATTTTTGTCATATTTTGATACTGAACTTTTCTAGTCCTTAGAGTATGATATGAGATACTTTCTATCTTTTAATATAATCTTAATCACAATGCTTACTATTTATGTATTAATAATTTGAGTAGGCTATTTATTCAAAATGCAAAATGAATTAAAGAAAGAAGATATAATCTTATTACAAAAAAATCACTGCCTGTATTTAAAAATTAAAAAAACCATTTCTTATTTTGAGTTACATCTCTGTTATTCAAAGAACTTAGAAGTACTTATTTTCATCCTCACAACAAGAAAAAGACTGAACAAGGGTAAAATCAATAATTTTCCTTAGATCCATAGAGGATTGATGTCACAGGGCAAACTGTCAACCCCAAACCTGGAGAGACAGGCAAATACCAAATGTCAGTGCCATGCTCAGCTTACACAGAGCAAAAATCACTGGACATTTAAACAGTTACTGACAAATTGAAGGAGGCAGGGCATGGATGGGATAGAGACTTAAATCATATAGAGACCCAGAAACAAGGGGGAGGGCTCACACTTACCTGGGTTTTACTTCTAGTCACATAATCCAGTTCTTACTGCAAAGAAATGAGGGCAATACTTTCTATTTCAGGCATAAGGGGAAACATGTAACCATTCTGATATATCCCCAGGGAAAATTTTTATCATTTTGAGATAGTGACAAAACTTCTCCTTAATAAAGGCCTCCCCTCCAAGGGAAATTAAGTTATCAGAGCTCTATCTGACTTCTGAGGAAAGCACTGTGTTCTCAAGTAAAAAAGAAGGAAAAAAAGGGCTATAAATATTTCTGGACATTTTTGGAGTGATGTCAGGAAGATAATAGAATAGGAAGCTCCAGGGCTTCATTCTTTCAATGGAAAAATTAAAAAACAAAAATAAGCAAAACAAACAAAATTTAAAAACCCTAAAACAGATTAACTTTATAGGAGCTCTGGAAAACAAAAGTTTACATCAACCAAGTGAATGGCCTGATCAGGAAAAAGACACAGTGGAAAGTTTCATGGACTTTTTTACTAGCCACTATTCCTTTCCCTTCTCTGCATGGCCCTGTCTGGAGAAAGCAGCAGCCCAGCTTCCTAGTTCCTCCTTCAAACTGGAGGGGTCAAAGGAGACCTAATGTGTAGTGTTCTAATTTGTCTGCAAGTTGCTTGATGGATTAGTCGCTATTTTGTCTAACTTGGAGCTCAGGTGGGGAACAACTACTCTATGTATACTAGCTGGGGTCTTGGGCTGGGGAATACCATGGGAAGTAGCTCTGGCAAGGCGCATGGGGAATGCTGATCTGATAACTGGAGCAAGAATTCACATGTAGAAGACTAAAATACAATCTCTAAGCCTGCAAAAAGGATCACAGATGATACTATTTTGAGAAACAGATACCTTTAAAAGCAGTCATATGCAGAGATGAATTTTTAAAAACACAGCATACACCAGGGACAGGGAGGGGTATGCATGCCTAGAAAATAACTGAAAAGACCTTAAGCCTTCAAGGTAGGCAAATGCCAAGGTCTGCAACATGCCCTGCTAATTACTGGTCTTCCCTGACAGTGAAAAACCTTGGGGAGATGATTGTTTTTCTTTATCCAAATATTCAATTTTCAACAAAAGATCCCAAAGCATACAAAGAAACAGGAAAACATGGCTCATCGAAAGGAACAAAATAGATCTCCTGAAACGATCTCTGCAGAAACTCAGGAATCAAACTCTCTAGACAAATCAAATAAAATATTCTCAAGGAACAAAAGGAAAACACAATAAAGAATGGGTGAAGGGCATCATAAGGTACAAACTTACATTTATAAAATGTCATGGAAATACTATGTAAGGCATAGCAACTACAGTTCATGGTACTCTTGCATATTTGAAAGTTGCTAGGAGAATAAATATAAAAGTTTTGATTACCTGGAAAATTCTAACTATATATGGTAATAGATGTTAGCTAAGCTTAGTTGTGGAGATCGTTTCACTATTATACAAATACATCATTACGTTTTACACCTAAAATTAACATTGTATGTCAATTATGTTTTTAATTTTTATTAAGTGAGAGGTGGGGAGGCAGAGAGACCCCCATATGCATCCTGACCGGGATCCACCCAGCAAGCCCCCTACCAGGGCGATGCTCGACCCATCTGGACCTGGTGCTCAGTGCTCTGTTGCTCAGCAACTGAGCTATTTTAGTACCAGAGGCAAGGCCTTAGAGCCATCCTCACCACCTAGGGTCAATTTTTGCTGGAACCATTCCAGCCATGGCTGTGGAAAAGGGGGTGGAGAGAAAGAGAGAGAGAAAGAGAGAGAAGGGGAGGGATGGAGAAGCAGATGGTCATTCCTCCTGTGTACCCAGACTGGGAATCAAACCTGGGACTTACACACACCAGGCCAATGCTCTACTGCTGACTCAACTAGCCAGGGTTAATTATATCTTAATAAATTATTTTTTTAATAAATTTTTTCTCTCAATTTTTGATGCTGTTGTATATAGCATATCTTTTAATTTTATTTTTATTGATTATTAATTGTATATAGAAACATAATTGTGTTTTTATATGGGTACCTAGCTATGACCATGCTAAACTCACTTATTGGTTCTGATAAATATTTTGTAGATTTCACAGGAATGCCATACCTGAGTATGTCAGCTACCTATGAATAAAGACAATATTTTTTCTTTTTCCTAATCTATATACCTTTATTTATTTATTTATTTATTTTTCTTAATATAAATTTCACTTATTGGTTTCTAATGTAAGTTAAATCTTACATTTCTGAGTTAAATTTTACTTCAGTATGATGTAATATTTTTATGTATATATTGGATTCCATTTGCTAATATTTGATATTTTTTGTAAATGTTCATGATCATTAACATAATAACAATTTAATATTAATGAGAGTTTTGGTCTGTAATATTCTTTTGTTGCAATATCTTTGTCCAGTTTTAATGTGAGGGTTATGGTGGTCTCATAGCATAAATCCCAAAGTATTTCCTCTTCTTTATTCTCTAAACCTTGTTCTGTAAAATTAGTGTGCTTTTTTTTAACAAGTCATTAAAAAATATTAACAATAAAAACACCTGTGCCTGTTGTTTCTGCAGTAAGGTTTTTGGTAGATTAAAATTCTTAATAAGCACAGGGGCTATGGAGATTTTCTTGGCTTCTTGAGGTGGACTTGGTAAGTTGTGTTTTTCAAGAAATTTTTTGACTTCACATGTAATGTAAAATTCATTAGCATAAAGTTGTGCAAAGTGTTTATTGTATTATCATTTGAATGTCTATGTGATTTGTGATAATATCTCATTTCTGATATTGGTAATTTGTAATGTCTTTTTTTCTTGATCAATCTTGCTAGAAATATATGAATTTTATTAGTTGGAAATATGTAACATATTTTCATTGATTTTTCTCTATCATTTATCCTTTTGGTTTTATTTTTCTAAATTTTATTTGTATAATTATTAACTTTTTTGTTAAGTTGGAAATTTAAATAATCAATTTTATCTTTTTATATTTCTTATATAATATCAAAGTTATAAATTTCCTTGTAGGCCCTGGCCGGTTGGCTCAGCGGTAGAGCGTCGGCCTGGCGTGCGGGGGACCCAGGTTCGATTCCCGGCCAGGGCACATAGGAGAAGCGCCCATTTGCTTCTCCACCCCCCCTCTCCTTCCTCTCTGTCTCTCTCTTCCCCTCCCGCAGCCAAGGCTCCATTGGAGCAAGGATGGCATGGGCACTGGGGATGGCTCCTTGGCCTCTGTCCCGGGCGCTAGAGTGGCTCTGGTCGCGGCAGAGTGACGCCCCGGAGGGGCAGAGCATCGCCCCCTGGTGGGCAGAGCGTTGCCCCTGGTGGGCATGCCGGGTGGATCCCGGTCCGGCGCATGCGGGAGTCTGTCTGACTGTCTCTCTCCGTTTCCAGCTTCAGAAAAATACAAAAAAAAAAAAAAATTCCTTGTAAACACAACTTTAGCTACATCCCACAAGTGTTAATAACATGTATTATTATTTATATTAAGTTCAAAATATTTTTTAATTTCCTTGATAATATCTTTTGATATATTGATAGTTTTGATCTCTTGGTTATTTAAGATGTTCTGTTTTTTAAGTTTCCACATATTTGATGCTTTTCAAGATATCTCATTTTTATTGATTCTTAATATATTGTGGCAGAAAACATACTCTAAGATTTTAGTATTTTTGGAATTAATATCTATATTATGTCACAACATATGAAATCCCATGTGACATGAAGAAATAGCATAAATTTTGCCACTTTTGAGTATAGTGTCTTAAATATATAAATTAGCTCAATTTTGTTGGTGTTTTTCAAGTATTCTATATTATTTTCTGTCTAGTTATCTATATAATAATGTAGATTAAGGTTTTTATTTAAGAATATTTTAAATTTAATTTATTTGTCTGATACTGGTTAACATAATTATACAGGTTTCAGGTACCCAATTCTACAATCCATCTCTGCACACCATACTTTGTGTTTACCCTCCTAAGTCAAGTCTTTATGCACCACCATTAATCCCCTCTTTAATCTCCTTCACCTCTGCCACCAAACCCCACCACCCCTGCAATCACCACACTGTTGTCAGCATCCATGAGTTTTTACCTTTTCTTGTCCTTTTTTGCTCAGTCCCTCCCTCCAGCCCCTCACTCATTCCTCCACCCCAACAGCTGTCAGCCTGCGCTCTGTTTATGAGTCTGTCTGTATTTTGGTTGTTAATTCATTTTGTTCATTAGATTCCACATATGAGTAAAATCATACAGTACTTGTCTTTCTCTGACTGGCTAGTTTCAATTAGCATAATGCTATCCAAGTCTATTTATGGTGTTGCAAAAAGTAAGGTTTCCTTTTTTATGGCTGTGTAGTATTCCGTTCCACAACTATTTTATCTACTCATCTACTTATGGGTACTTGGGCTGCTTCCAAATTGTGGCTATTGTAAATACTGCTACAATGGACATAGGGGTGCATATATTCTTTCAAATTAGTGTTTTGGGTTTCTTTGGATAAATTCCCAAAGTGAAATTGCTGGGTAATAAAACAGTCCATTTTTAATTTGATGAGGTATTTTATTACTGCTTTCTGTAGTTGTTGTTCCAATCTGCATTCCTACCAACAGTGCACAAGGTTTCCCTTTTCTCTACATTCTCATCAACACTTGTTTGTTGAGTTATAGATGCTAGCCATTCTGACAGGTTTGGGGTGATGTTGTGATTTTAATTTGCATTTT
Organism: Saccopteryx bilineata; assembly: GCF_036850765.1. Classification (NCBI taxonomy): domain Eukaryota; kingdom Metazoa; phylum Chordata; class Mammalia; order Chiroptera; family Emballonuridae; genus Saccopteryx; species Saccopteryx bilineata. Next base: position 54,463,581 of record NC_089499.1, on the reverse strand, counting down.
GCTGATGATTATTGATGTTGATCATATTTCACATGCCATCTGTATGTCCTGTTTAGAAAAGTATCTATTTAGGTCCTTTGCCCGTTTTATTAATTTGTTTGTCTTTTTCATCTTGAGTACAGTTTTTTATTTTTTGTCTGCTTTTTATATCAGTTACTAAGAGGAGAGTATTGAAAGATCTAACTATACTTATATATTTATCTATTGATGCTTTTAGTTCTGTCAGGATTTGCTTAATATATTTTAAAACTCCTTTAGTAGTTATATATACATTTAGAATTGTTATGTCATGTTTATATTATGAAATATCTCTCTTTATCTCTGGTAATAATTTTTCCCTAATCTCTATTTAGTTTCATGTTTACACAGTCCCTTAATTGCATGATGTCTCTTTTTTCTATTTGTTTAGTCTTTTTATATTTAAAGTTACTTTCTTTTAAATTATATATAATCAAGTCTAATACTCTATGGCTTTTATATGAAAATTTTAGACTAGTTAAATAAATGAAATTATTGATGTGACTGGTTTTAAAATCTCATACCATGTCCAATAATGAACTCAAATAGATTGTAGATATAAGTTTAAGAACTCAAAGTAGAATATTCCTGAAAGAAAACAGAGGAGCATATCTAAGTGACCTTGAGTTTGGCAAAGATTTCTTATAATTGGGTATAAATAGCAAGAATGATAATAGAAAAACAATTTGCACTTCATCAGAATTAAAGCTTTAGCACTTCAAAAGTCATGTTATAAAAATGAAAAGGCAAGCCACAGACTGGGAGAAATAAATAATGTCAGATGTTTCTAAAAACAATTATCTCATAAAGTACTTTTAATTTGATTATATAAGGAGTCTTCAACTTCAATATAAGACTAACAAGTCAATAAAAAAACTGGGTGACATATATATAAATAGATACTGCACCAAAGATAGTATATGAAAGGCACATAAGCAAATAAAAATATGTTTAATATATTTTGGAAAATACTAATTAAAACCCAAGGAGGATCCACTGTACCATTTTGTGTAAAATTTTTAATAGAACAAGGAAACCAAGCTGGGGAAGATGTGGAGCACATGCAATTTTTTTACACTGCGGGCGGGCAGACAAAATCATACAACCATATAGGAAACCAGTTAACAATATTTTAAAAATTAAGCTTACATTTACTATATGATTCAACCATTGCACACCTAGACATTTATCCACAAGAAAAGAAAGTGTACATTCATACCAAGGCATGCACACAAGTGTACACTGTAGCTTTATTTATAATAGCAACAATTAGAAACAACCCAATGCCCATCAACAGACTAAGTGGATAAACCTATTTTGATATAGCATATATAATGGACTACTACTCATCAGCAATCATAAAGCAATGACTATTGATGTATGCAACAACATGAAACAGTACATATATGATTACATTTTTTGCAGTGCCTCCTAGCCTACCTGTGACTGCAGACACAGGTGTATTGCCAGCCAAGTGAGAAGAGCCCAGACTAAACACCTGACTTTAATTGAGCAAAATATATATTTTTAAGTTAGGGAGTTTTAAGGCATATTGTTACACAATAATAGCTTACTCACAGTTGCATGCTAAACTATAGAGCACACTCCTATTCTCTCTGAGCACAACTGTCCTAATTTGTAAAATGGATGTGGGGAAGATTTGTACTAGTCGTACACACCACATAGCTCAGGTTTTTCGGAAGGAGCAAATGAAGTGACATGTGAATATCCTCTCAATTATAAGATTACAAAATTTCTATGTGAATCTACATTCTATTTTGTAGTATAAAACCTGTCAGGCCTGCTTATCAAGTGTAGTGAAAGATATGAGTTCAAGATCTGAAATTTGAGGATCATATTTTTTTGTTGTTACCTTGAGCCAGTTGTGTAAATGGTGTCAGTAATGATATAAATAAAACAAGCTATCATATCATTCAAAGCTATTTTAAAGTAATAGAAAAACTATTATCATTTTATATCAGAAATGCTAACAATAGTAAAAGCAATCAAACAGTGTTGTTTTAATATAAGATCATTTAATTCAGTATTTAGAATCCTCAGAGTGAAAGGCAGAGTACAAAGACTATCATTGTTATTGGGAAAAGTGAACAGTGAGAATTTCCATCAAATTTCAAATGAAGCAAAGCTTGCCTGCAAAACTTTTGATATATGAACACATAAAAATAATTCACTTTCAGTGTCAAAACATAAGTTTAATTTTTTATTTGAATTTTATTTGAGTTATTTCATTTCTAAGACACCCTTATGCAAGCTTCACTTACCATTTTTCTGTGTAAATAACGGGCACCATATAAAACTAGTCTTTCATTTTTTGTTCAAAGATAAAGAGTTTATGCATACTGGTTCTAAATTAAGCTTAGAAGGATACTTTGAGATTGCATAGTCTAGACAGTGGTCAGCAAACTCATTAGTCAACAGAGCCAAATATCAACAGTACAACAATTGAAATTTCTTTTGAGGGCCAAATTTTTAAACTTAAACTCTATAGGTAGGTACATTTCTTATCAAGGTGGCGCCCACACATGTGGGAGAGCTACGCTCAAGGGGCCAAAGAGCTGCATGTGGCTTGAGAGCTGCAGTTTGCCAACCAGGGGTCTATAATACTTAAAAACATGTTTTAAGTCATGAAAGACCATTAATTTGTTGAGAAATAGAGCTAATATAAAAACACTCTAATAGGAAAAAAATAAAGTTTGGGTTCATGCAAATTGACTTCCTCAATATTACATAGCAAGTAGAATTTACTAAGGGAAGAAATTTAGATCCAGGTATATTGATTATTCCAAGTTTTTTTCCTTTGACAGAAAGCTGGGTATATATTAACTGTTGTTATACTCATCTGATTGATTACTCAACAGAAATTATGAAGTTTATAATAGAAGCATTATACATTCTTGGCCTAAATGGTAAGTAGAGAGCAGAATCAGGGCCCCTAACGTCAAGAAGATCCACATCCTGATAGAGATAGAGGGTGCAAACCTGAGTGGTGATATAGTCATGTTCCAGAGCAGGAAAAGACCGACCAGATGCTCAGCAAAGTGAATGTCTTTCCCTGAACACAGGGCTAAGTGATGTTTCCATAACTCCTACATCAATGTGGGGCTATGTGACTGGTTCTGGATATTAGAATGTGATCATAAGTGACATGTGCCACTTCTGACTAGAGAATTTAAGAGACGGTGTACTTTTCCTTTCCTACCCCACCCTCCTCATCTGCCTGCTGGGTGGCATTTCCTAAACAGAAATTGGCAACGACCAGTGGAAGACGCTCAAGTCTTTACAATCCCTACTTTCCTCCTATGGACTGTTATGTGGGCCAGCCATAAATATATGTTTGTGTTAAGACACTGAAATTTGGAGGTGATTTATTATGTTGCTCTGTCTGCTCTATTTTTTTAAGTTTTCCACTGATTTGGGGGTTGGAGAGAGGGGTGAGGGGAGAGAGAGAAGCATCAACTCATTGATCCACTTAGTGTTTCATTTAGTTGTGCACTTACAGATTGCTTCTTGTAGGTGCCCTGACTGGGGGCCAAACCCATGACCTCTGGTATGCCAGGTTACCACTTTATCCACTGAACCGCCTGGCCAGGGCCCTAATTCTTAAACATGCTTACTTCATTGACACAACAAATTAATATTCAGTAAGCATCTTCTAGGTGACAAGCACTGTGCTCTAAGAACTCAGGGATGAGAGAACAAGACAGACAAAATTCTACATTCGCCATCTATATATTCTAGTGTGAGAGACACAAACATATGTTCACATAATGGATTATGTCCTGAACCATGAAATAAGTAAACCAGATACTGTACTTGAGAGTAAGTGAGGGCTGTTTTGGATGGAGTGGTTAGGGCATGCCTCTAGATGGAAGTAATAATGAAGCCAGACTAAAAACGAAAGAAACCAGTCAGGAAAAGTGTCTGCCCCCAATACCAGAAGGTGTGGATTAAGATATCAAAATTTAGCATAGGGGCCTTGGTAGCTCCTGCTACCCCAATAATGAATTGTGCAGACCCAATTACTTGGAAATCAGATAATCCTGTATGGGTAGACCAATGGCCCCTTCTCAGGAGAAACTTAGGGCAGCTGCTCAATTGGTACAAGAGCAGCTACAGCTTGGGCACATTGAACCATTTAATAGCCCATGGAATACACTTCCATATTTTGATCTTGTCGCCTCCTGGATTATCAAGGGGCATAGGCGACCCTTATAGCTTATAGGTTTTGAGCCTCAAATTTATTGCTGTTCCTTTTTTCAAAGGATTAACAACAATGGCTCTGGGAAACTTCCACTAAATGGCAAATTGCTTGTGCAAATCAATGGACAACTTTATACTGAAACAGCCAACTTAAAATCAGCTCAAAGACTAGAATTATATGCCATTATCATGGCTTTTCAGCATTTGCCATATTCCTCCTTTATATATATATATAAATAAATAAATAAATATTTTTGTATTTTTCTGAAGCTAGAAATGGGGAGAGACAGTCAGACAGACTCCCGCATGTGCCTGACTGGGATCCACCCGGCACGCCCACTAGGGGGCGATGCTCTGAGCCACTCTAGCGCCTGGGGTAGAGGCCAAGGAGCCATCCCCAGCGCCCAGGCCATCTTTGCTCCAATGGAGCCTTGGCTACGGGAGGGGAAGAGAGAGACAGAGAGGAAGGAGGGGGGGGGTGGAGAAGCAAATGGGCGCTTCTCCTATGTGCCCTGGCCGGGAATTGAACCTGGGTCCCCCACACACCAGGCTGATGCTCTACCGCTGAGCCAACCGGCCAGGGCCTAAATTTATTTATTTACTTATTTATTTCAGAGGAGAGAGGGAGAGAGAGAGAGAGAAGTGGGAGGAGCAGGAAGCATCAACTCCCATATGTGCCTTGACCAGGCAAGCCCAGGGTTTCAAACCTGCGACCTCAGCATTCCAGGTCAAGGCTTTATCCACTGCGCCACCACATGTCAGGCTCCTCCTTTAATCTATATACAGACAGCAAATATTTACTTATGGCTGTTTCCACTATAAAGACTGCTGTCTTAGGGACAACTGCTGATGAACTATTTCAGCAGTTCCTCCTTCTTCAAAGACTTGTATGTCAACATAGAGCTCCATGTTATATAGGACATACTCGAGCTCACTCCATGCTCCCTGGAGCTTTAATACAAGGGAATGCCCTTGTTGATCAAGCTACCCAAAAGAAAATTGTTTGGAGCAACCATGACAGATCGAGCAATTCAGTCTCATACTATTCATCACCAGAACGCTGCAGCCCTGTGTAAACAGTTTCAACTTTCTTGGGAAGCAGCAAAGAAGATTGGTAAATCCTGTCCAAGGGGTCCTATACTACAATCTCTCCCTTCATTTGGAGTTAACCCTCAAGGACTCCTACCAGGACAACTTTGGCAAATGTATTTTATTCATATACCTTCATTTGGCAAACAGTCCTATATCCATGTTACAGTGGATACCTATTCTGGATTTATAGTAACCTCTGTCAGAACAGGAGAGGCTGCTAAGCATGTTATAGCTCATTGTCAGTATGTATTTTTCTATTATTGGTGTTCCTAAACTGGTTAAACTGACAATGTACTCCTGCATATGTAGCAAAAGCATTTACTGTATTTTGTCAAACCTTTCGAATATAGGTATTTCTTAAAATCTTTAAAGTCAAGGTATTATTAAAGCTACCCAGCAAATATTTTAAGGTCAATTTAAAAAATTTAAAAGGGGGAGTCATATCCTGGAACTCCTATGGGTCTACCATATCATGCTTTTTACTTAAAAAATTTTAAATTTCTTTTGAATGCTGATGAACAGGAGACTCCAAATCTTTTTCTCCTGCAAACTTCTACCTTCTTTTATTTGATCCAGCTAACACTGTTTTTTCTTTTTCCAAATAGCTCCAGATATATGGAAAAGGTTTATATAGGCAGATGGGGATCATCAAAACCCTCAGCAAGATCTTCTGAACAAGGCTTTTAAGGTACCAAGAGGCAGAAAAAGCCCAATAGAGATCAGGTGAACTACCAGCTTTTAGGATATGCCCTTAAAGGCTCCAATGCCCCCAAAGGGTCTCATAGGATTCCATCTGGGTCCTGCTTCAATAGTGAATAGGAAGTTCATTGAGCTAAAGCCTGCCAGGCTTACATGCCTTTGTTGTGAGGAAAAAGGGACACTAGAAGGTAGGCTTCCCCCTCGCTCCTCTAAGGGAGGGTTCAGTCTCTTCCAGCCCTGCTCCAGCCACCTATGACCTAACCTTGCCCAGAATGCTGGGGTATGCCACTGAAGGCTGAAGGTACCCAGGGCCGTCAGCCCCAGCTACGACACTGTGGATGAGCCTAGGGTATTTCTTCCAAGAAGCAGGTGAACTGATCTCATTTGCACAAGGGCCACTTAACTATGTCTTGCCTGAATAGTCAGGTTTTTTATTCTTCCCTCAAAAATCTCTGTTGTGGATGTTGATAGTCCTATTTTCTACTGCTTTGTTTAATATATAGTGTTTCCTTTATTCCTCCTACCTCAATGCCCCACTCATATTTCAGACTGGGGCCTACTCCTAATTTAGAGCTCTCTTTCCCCCTTTTGCCAACTTCTATTATGAATCTACCTTTGCCACCCAGTTTAGTGTATCCCAAGGTACTCTTTACCATGCCACAGTCACAGAGCTCCAGGGAAAAGCAACCTGGTCTCATCTCTCCAGGCAGAGGAGAACAGAATCTCCATCTCCACACATGCTGCAGATGGCTTTTCCAGTCTACCTGAATCATTACCAGCTAGAAGCAGCAGTCATTGGGACTTAGACATGAGCTGCAGAGTATAGAATTGTGACAACAATTCCGGTGCCATGCAGACTTTTCCTGGATGTGGACTTTTCCTGGACTCCTGCTCCTTGTGACAGCTCCTAACGGACTGAACTGGGTTTGGGTTGCATTTGCAGGGATCTGGAATGGTGTTGGTGCCAACTTGGACTTGGTGAACACATTAATGATACTACTCTTTTATGGATTCTTGCTGTATTGCCAGGAGTTTGCTTAAAGGCCTTAATCACTGTAAAAAAAATAGAAGATTGGATAAAGAAGATGTGGCACATATACACTATGGTATACTACTCAGCCATAAGAAATGATGACATCGGATCATTTACAACAAAATAGTGGGATCTTAATAACATTATATGGAGTAAAATAAGTAAATCAGAAAAAAACAAAAACTACATGATTCCATACTTGGAGGGACATAAAAACGAGACTAAGAGACATTGACAAGAGTGTGGTGGTAAAGGGGGGGAGGGGAAAAGGGAGAGGGGGAGAGAAAGGGGCACAAAGAAAACTAGATAGAAGGTGACAGAGGACAATCTGACTTTGGGTGATGGGTATGAAACATAATTAAATGACAAGATAACCTGGACATGTTTTCTTTGAATATATGTACCCTGATTTATTGATGTCACCCCATTAAAATTAATAAAAATTTATTTATAATAAATAAATAAATAAATAAATAAATAAATAAATTCTTCAGGGGGAAAAAAAAGTGTCTGGAGAATAAGGCTCTGGGCAGAGGAAACATTGAGCATAAAGAAACTACATCTGGGCCCTGGCCGGTTGGCTCAGCGGTAGAGCGTCGGCTTGGCGTGTGGGGGACCCGGGTTCGATTCCTGGCCAGGGCACATAGGAGAAGCGCCCATTTGCTTCTCCACCCCCCTCCCCCTCCTTCCTCTCTGTCTCTCTCTTCCCCTCCCGCAGCCAAGGCTCCATTGGAGCAAAGATGGCCCGGGCGCTGGGGATGGCTCCTTGGCCTCTGCCCCAGGCGCTGGAGTGGCTCTGGTCATGACAGAGCGACGCCCCAGAGGGGCAGAGCATCGCCCCCTGGTGGGCAGAGCGTCGCCACCTGGTGGGCGTGCCAGGTGGATCCTGGTCGGGCGCATACGGGAGTCTGTCTGACTGTCTCTCCCGGTTTCCAGCTTCAGAAAAATACAAAAAAAAAAAAGAAAAGAAACTACATCTGGAAGAACTTAACATGATCCAGAAATTGAAAGGCCTGCCTAACTTGAGAGTAAGGAGGCTGAGGAGTTCAGATTGGAAAAGCAGGCAGTGGTTTATTTACATAGGATTTTGAAGGGGCCTTTATTTTATGCTTATCCTTAATGCCATAGAAATACATGGAAGAGTTGTAAGCAAGGGGATCATGTGGCTTAATGTAATTTAAATGAGAGAACATGTGGAAAGTGTCTAATTACAGTGATACCTCGGTTTTCGTCAATAATCCATCTGAAAACATTCGGCAAAATCAGAAACCAGCGAAAACCGAGGCAATTATTTCCATGTGAATCAATGTAAATCCAATTACTGTACGCAGTAATCACTTACATGTAATTGTAGTATTAGCACTCACAATCAATCAAACACACAAACACTGGAAAGCAATAGAATTGTTTGGCTAGACGCGAGGGGTGGTGCACACAAAGGAGAAACAACACTACACTGAGCAGGAGAATGCATGGGTCACCCTTTGCTTTCACAAAATTAGCAGCAAAGTCATGTGAGCACGCCAACAAAATCCGAGACAAATTTTTAATGGAAAATATTGACAAAAACCGAAACCGAAGATAACCTAAGTCAATGAAAACTGAGGCATTACTGTATATTAAGTCATATATACATGTTAATCATGGTGATAGTGGCTAATGTTGTCTCTTAAATCATAGCAGTGGATACTGCAGGACATATGGGTGCATTATGGAGGCCAAAATGAAGCTAGAGAGACCAGGGAAGTGAGTATGGTGTCCCAGATGATGACACTAGTTTGACCTGATATGGTGTAAGAAGAGATGGAGAGAACTTGACTAAATCCAGGTATCGCTTGGCAGTGAATGTGGGAGTGAGGAACAGGCAGTGAGGACTGTCTCCTCGACTTCTGACATTATTGTTAGGAAGATGGTGGCATTCTTTTTTAGAGAATGAGAGAGAGATGAAATGGGAACCAGAGATTCTTTTTATTAGACATACTCATCTGGAGGTATTAGTGATACCTCCAAGTGAGAGATCAAATAGGCAGGTGAATATTTTAATCTGGAGCTCAGAAGAGAGCTTTAGGATGGAAACATATATTTGAAAAGTCTTAGTGAAAAGATGAGCTTAAAACCCTGAGACAAAATGAAATCACTAAGAAAATATTATGAATATAAAAGAAAGCCAAGAACTAGTCCTTTAGAAAACCAAGATTTAGAGGTCTTAAATAAGAGGAGAAATATATTAAAACTAAACTCTATCCTTCAGTTCATGCCTACATATAACTTCTGTTTTAACTACTGTTCTAAAGTTCTAACTAAAATAAGTTTCTGGCCTTATCTGTAGTACTGCAGCGTAGTGATAAAGCATCAACCTGGAATGCTGAGGTTGCCAGTTCAAAACCCTGGGCTTACCTGGTCAAGGCACATATGGGAGTTGGTGCTTCCTGCTCCTCCGCCCTTCTGTCTCCTCTCTAAAATGAATAAATAAAATCTTTTTTAAAATTTAAATAAATAAATAAATTTCTGAAACAAGTTAAGCATCTTCATAACTTTAATATATGTACCTTTCCATCTGTTCCCAATTTCTCACCCATCAATGCCTGTTCATTCCGTCAATGTCTTTTTAGCCTTTCTCTTGACTCTTGAAATCTTCTCTTCTTGACATTCTTGACTGATCAGTTTCTCTGCTGTCCAATCAAGATCCCAGAGGGAACCAGTTTATTTATCTGATTATTGGAGAGAGCTCTTTCTCATTTCATGGGTCATCAGCCAGTGTATGGACGATAACCAGTCTATAATAATCAATGCTCCTTTTTGCATGACGTAGCCCAATATCCTCTGCCTGAGCAAATGAATCCTTTAACAACAAGGGGACTTTAAACATAACATGTAAGTGACAAGTCTAGGAAAATAGATACTTATTAAATTAAAATTATTTTATTCCACCATTCCATATGAACTAAATTAAAGCTCTTGGACTTTTTCTATCCTTCCATTTTTACCTTGATTACCTTTCTGAGAAGTGATTAGTGAGCATCTTTCAGAAGTACTGCAGAGACATAGAAGGAAATGGCAGATGAAATGTAAGTGTCCAGATATGGCATGTGGGAACTGGCTAGGAAAATGTCAAAGCTTGGTTGTTGTTACCAAACTTCCCCAGTTCTACAAGTACTCCTGTTTATTGTCCCAGGGCCTTGGCTAAAATGGAGAGAGAAATACACACACTCATACACACACAACACATACAATTTTGTGCTTAGAGATAGGAAAATAAATGTGGTTTTACTCGTTATGTGTTTGCTTTTACCACTTATGCCCTGTTGCTTTGGAGACTTTTGTATGAAATGTTTGAGAAAAAAGCATTTTCATTGGACATGGGAATACTTTTGTTTCCCTGATTCTGGGTGGACAGTGACCTAAAATCATTTTAGGCAAGTATGTTTGTAAACCAGTGACTCCCACTATATAACTTCGGCATTTGACTACAGGTTTCATTTTAATGCTATTTTGTGGAAAGAATATGAAACACTTTTATTACATTGCTGGTTAAAGTTTGTAGTTCTTCCTTCAAAAAACTATTTTAATAGTTTCTCCTACAGAAAATTATATTACTGGTTAGCAAAAAACCAAATCTCTGGTTTTGCTGCCAACAAAAAATATTCTTTACAACACTCAATTTTTATCATTTTTAAAATTTGTCCAAAGTGTTATGTTAACATTAGTTTCAGTTTCAAAGAGTTGTTTTTAAAAATCAGCTTTTTTCTTTGTACTATTGAAATGAACATTGTGATCCCCTCAAATAAGAATATTACCTCCTTTGAAAAATGCATTCTATTTTTCTGGTAGTGTATCAACATTTATTCATAAATATTTGATAGTTTCAATATATTTTGAATGCTCATTAAATATTTATATTATGCATTGTGTGATATATGTAATACAGATATATGTTAAAAATCAATACAACTTTCAATTGAAATAAACTACCTGCAGGTTTCATCCAGGAGTTTTGGTTTTATAGATTGCCAATTTAAGAGGAAAACTCTCAGACTGTTTATGGATTCATGAATGTCATCAATTTCACCAGGAAGAACTATTTGAGTGCCTCTTTCTGTATAGTTACTGGTTGGTTGGTCTACTCCTCAGCTCCTGCAGTGCTCACCCCCGCAGCCCGCTGGCTACTGTGTGCGCAGAGTGGATCTTTATGAAACATGTAAGTAGACCTTGAGCTCGTGCTGTGGGCAGCCCTGTAACACAAAGGCTCTTTCTCAGACTGCACAAAAGACACTGCTGTCAGGAAAGGTGTTACAGAGGTCTTGCAGTTTGATGGTGAAGTAAATCTCTTTGGATGATGAACATGTGGTTTTCTTGTTTTTATGGTTTGCCTATTTTTATATAATAACAGAACTCCTTATTTTCTTTTGGAAACCACTGTTCTTTGACCTCTCAGTCATGTGGTTTATGTGTGATTGGCACCTATAACCTGCCCCACCTCCCAAGGATGATAGGTAGTCATGTGACTCAGGCCTAGCCAGTCAAATGATTGCACTATACTGCCCCAGTGATTAATTCTGTTTGTTCAATTCAAGCAAAACCATTGAAAAGGTAGAGAATCGTTCTTTTGTTTTTGTTTTAATTTTAATTTTTCTGGAATTATTAGGGAACATGTTGGGTCTTTTCACGGATATCACCAGTTGTAAGGATTACTTAAATCTAGGAGGTAGTGAGTACTTCTTTGTTACTAAGGGGACTGCAAGTATCTGAAAGGATAAAGTTAACATAGAGGAAAACAGGTTTGACGAGACAGTGACAGCCTGACCAGGCAGTGGCGCAGTGGATAGAGTCGGACTGGGATCCAGAGGACCCAGTTTCAAAACCTAAGCTCATCAGCTTGAACACTGGATCACTGGCTTGAGCGTGGAATCATAGACATGCCCCATGGTTGCTAGCTTGAGCCCAAGGTCACTGGCTTGAGCAAGGAGTCACTCGCTCTGCTGGAGTCTCTCCCTCCCCCCATCAAGGCACATATGAGAACACAATCAATGAACAACTAAGGTGCTGCAATGAAGAATTGATGCTTCTCATCTCTCTCTCTCTTCCTGTCTATCTGTACCTATCTGTCCCTCTCTCTGTCTCTGTCACACAAAAAAAGAAGAAATAGTGACAAAATTCTGTGACATAGTTGAAATCCATAGACCTTCAATTCCTGAAATTGTGCCAGTGCCCCATTTCCATTGAATTTGTGAGTGCCTGTCCATTCTCACATTACCTGCAGTCTGAAAGCCTCACACAAACAGAAATGCTTTGTTGTTTCCTCTGGAAACAGAGACTGGAAATAGAGCCGTGTTTTCTCTTCAGGTTTAGATTTTGTTACTACAGTCGTCACTTGCCATATCACAGTTCACTTTTTGTTGTCTCATTGTATTGTGGATTTTAAAATTGTATATATCTAATTTTGTATCGTGGATTTTTATATTTTAATTATGGCCATACCACCCTGAATGTGCCTGATCTTATCTGATCTCGGAAGCTAAGCAGGGTCGGCCTGGTTAGTTCTTGGAAGGGATTATCATGGACTTTTTGCTATATTGTGGGATTTTGCGGTATATAGGTATTTTTATATATTATTTTAATTATTTTTGTTGTAAAATAAGCATTTTCTAGCCTAAAAAATTAAAAAAAATATGAAAAATATAAAAAATATTAATTAAAACATCATCACTCAAGTTGTAGTATATTCACTGGTGAGTACCCATATAGAATTTTATATGTTGTTAAATTACATAGGTTCGAGAGTGTAGAAAGTGTTTAAGAGCATAGGAAGTATTTGTAAGACTGTGGGAAAGGTTAATAACAGTGTGGGAAAGGTTTATAAGAGTGTGGGGAGGGTTTATAAAGCCTTAAAATATATATAAATAATAAAATAAATAGAAGGTTGCTACTTTGCTGATTTTCGCCTATTACAGGGGGTTCTGAAACCAAACCCTGTGATAGACAGGGGACCACTGTATTGCAAAAACAGTTTCACATTTATAAAATTTTAAATAATAAAAACAGTAAGAGGAAAATTTATATATAGTTTACCCAGATTCATCAGTGCAGACACTGTAACCAGTTTGCTTTATCATCTGTTGTCTCTCCCTGTTCTGCTCTCGAATGCACGTATGCATGTATATCATGTACATATGTAAAATAGTTCAATGTCTACCTATACATGTAAATAATTATTATGAGCTCCTTTAAGATAACTTATATATGCATCTGTGGCCCTTTATCTCTAGATGTACATTTCCTACAAATCTTGATATATTCATATTTGACCACAGCATAGTATAGTTATCAACTTTACAAGTTTACATGGGTATAATCCTTTAATGTAATCTACAGTGCATCTTTCCATTTTTTTAGTTACCCAGTAATGTCCTTTATTAAATCACCCCATCCCACCCCTACAGGAGTCAGTCCTGAATCAGCTATTCCATGTGCTTGCCATGTCTCTCAGCCTCCTTTAACCTGAAATAATTCCACAGCCTTTGTTTTTAATAATATAGGCATTTTGAACAATACAGTACTGTTCCTCTTCCTTTTTTTAATAGCATCTTTATCATTTTTTTGTTTGTTTGTCTGGTTTCCTCATGTTTAGATTGAGTTTTCACCTTCTCAGCTGGAACACCTGTGGAGATGCCCTGTGCAGTTCAGGCCCACAGTTCCATCTGAGACTCATTGATGACCATTTTGATCACACAGTGAAGGTCTTTTCTATTTTCTCCAATATACAATTACTATTTTATTTTCCTGTCTTGAGGCAACAGTCTCAGACCATGAAGATCTTGATCCTCATTAACATTTTCTAGTAAATTTTGCATCACACCTGCTCTAATCTTTATCATGATGGTTGCAAACTGACAATTTCTAGCTACAGCCCTACCTTCATGTTTGTTAATCAGACTTCTGCAAATACTTGGATTATTTTTTACTTAAACATTTTATTTAGATAATTGGACATTAACTTGCAGTTTTGAAAAATGATACAAAGGGAGCCCGGGTGTCCTTTGTCTATTATCCTCAATGTTAACATCCTCAAAATTATAACAGTTAAAACAAATAGGATGTTGACATTAATTCAGTCAGAAGACACAACATTCTCATCATCACCAGAACCACTAATATTGTCTTTTTATAACCCCACCTGCTTTTCTTCCATCACCATGCTTTCTTTATCTCTGGAAATTGCTAATCTGTTCTCCATTTCTAAAATTTTGTCATTTCCATATATTTTTTTTTGGTAAATGAAATCATACAATATGTAACCTTTGGGACTAGCATTTTCACACATCATACTTTATATGGCAAAATAGTATTCTATAGCATGGATGTACGACAGTTTATTTCACCATCCCCCCTGAAGGACATTTGGCTTTGCCAGTATTTGTATTACTATAAAGAAAGCTACTATAAACATTCATGCACAAGTATTTATGTGAACACGTCTTTATTTATTTGAGATAAATGCTCAGTAATATAATTAGTAGGTCATATGGCAGTTGCATATTTAGTTTTCTATAAATTAGAAAATAGTTTTAAGAATGACTCTTCTGTCTCACCTTTCTGCCAGCAATCTATGAAAGAACCAATTTCTCCACACCCTCACAAGCATCTGGTGTGGTCATTATTTTTACTGTAACCACAGGTGTGTAGTGCTATCTTACTGTATTGTTAATTTGCATTTCCTGATGGCTAATGATGTTGAATATCTTGTGTTGATTTTTTGTCTGTATATTTTCAGTTAAATTCTTCTTCCTGTCATTTGCTCATTTTCTATTAGGAATTGTCTTTTTCTAGTGAGTTTATGAATTCTCTATATGTTCTAAATGCTAGTCTTTCTTAGGTAGATGACTTATGAATATTTTCCACATCTGTAACTTCTTTTCATCTCCTAAAGGGATTTTCACAGGGAAAAATATTTTAATTTTGATGTCAGTTCATCTTTATTTCTTTTTCCAGGGCATGCTTTTGATGTCAGATGTAAGAACTCTTTGCTTAGCTCTAAATCATCAAAAATTTCTCCTACAATTTTTTTACTCAATATTTTATAGTATTACATTTTACATTTAAGTCTGTAACCTACTTTATTTTATGTTAATGTTTTGTGAAAAACTACCATTGAATTTATCCTTTTACCCTTTTTTTATTATTTGTATTTTTCTGAAGTGAAAAACAGGGAGGCAGAGAGACAGACTCCCACATGCACCCGACTAGGGTCCACCCAGCATGCCCTCTAGTGCGAGATGCTCTGCCATCTAGGGCATTGTTCCGTTGCAACCAGAGCCACTCTAGCACCTGAGGTGGAGGTCATGAAGCCATCCTAGGCGCCCAGGCCAACTCTGCTCCAATGGAGCCTTGGCTGCGGGAAGGGAAGAGAGAGACAGAGAGAAAGGAGAGGGGGAAGGGTGGAGAAGCAGATGGGCACCTCTTTCTGTGCCCTGGCTGGAAACCGAACCCAGAACTTTCATATGCCTGGCCACTGAGCCAATCAGCCAGGGCTTCCTTTTACCCATTTTAAGTGTATTGTTTAATAGTGTTAATTATATTAACACTATATATTTATTTTTGTTTTCAAACAAATTTACATAATGTTTTCTTGCAAATCTGAAACTCAATACCCATTAAACAGCAGCTCCTCTCTTCTCCCTCTGCCCAGCCTATACTTACCACCATTCTGCTTTTGATTTCCATGAATTTAACAAGTTTAGGCTCCTCACCTAAATGAAATTATACAGTATTTGTCTTTTTGTTACTGCCCTATTTATTTTACCATAATATCATTTTGGTTGAGTTTTTGTATAAAATGTGAAGCTTAAATTAAAGTCATTCCTATTTTTTTGCCTATGGATGTCCAATTGAACTTATACCATTTAATAAAAGTCTGTATTTATTTAATAGCTTTTGTACCTTTCTCAAATATTAGTTGGGCACATTTGTGGGTTTTACATTAAACTTCATCAGAGTTATTGGCCCCTTTTTTTTATGTACTATCTTTGTGTCTGTTTCAAAGTAATTTGACTTTCATAAAATGAATTGGAAAATGTCTCTCTTTTTTATATTTTGCAAAACAATGTGTAGAATTGGTGTTGATTATGCTTTAAGTGTTTGGTAAAACTTTTGGGGGAAGAATTTTTATATTTCAAATTTAATTCCCTAAAATTTATAATAGTTTGTGGTTTTTTTGAGGAAATGGTTCTTTTCATCTGAGTTGTCAAATTTATGTGTGTAAGGTTGTTTTTAGTATATCTTCATTGTCCTTTTGATGTTTGTAGGTTTTACAGTGATATCCTCTGTTTTATTTCTGATATTAGTAATTCGTATTTTCTTTATTTTTGTCAGTCTTACTAAAAGCTTGCCAATTTTATTAATATTTGCTGGAAACAGCTTTGTTCTGTTGTGTTCTGTATGGCTCCTCTGTTTACAATTTTATGGATTTCTGCTCTGAGCTTTCTTTTTATTTTGGGTTTGTTCTTGCTTCTTGAGTTGGTTGTTAACAATATTAATTTGAAACTTTCTTTTCTAATGTATAGATTTAGTATTATATATTTTCTTCTCATCATTCCTTTAGCTGTGTTTCACAATCTCTTTCATTTAATTACTATATTTAGGCCTTTTTATTTAACATAATTATAATTATTGCTACTTTAAAGCTGAATTTTATTTTTTTATTTAGAAATTTAATGAGTGACATTGATCAATAAAAGTATACAGGTTTCAAGTAAACATCTCTGTAGCATTTGAACTGTTGACTGCATTTTGTGCCCATCACCCAAAGTCAAATAATTTTCCATCACCGTATATTTGTTTCTTTTTATTCCTTTCCTCCAATCCCCCGTCCCCTCGTAATGACTTCACTTTTATGAGTCTCAGTTTTTTTTTGTTTTTGTTTTTGTTTTTTTCATTTTTCCGAAGCTGGAAACGGGGAGGCAGTCAGACAGACTCCGGCATGCGCCCAACCAGGATCCACCCGGCATGCCCACCAGGGGGCGATGCTCTGCCCCTCTGGGGCGTCATTCTGTTGCGTCCAGAGCTATTCTAGCACCTGAAGCAGAGGCCACAGAGCCATCCCCAGCGCCTGGGCCATCCTTGCTCCAATGGAGCCTCACTGCAGGAGGGGAAGAGAGAGACAGAGAGGAAGGAGAGGGGGAGGGGTGGAGAAATAAATGGGCGCCTCTCCTGTGTGCCCTGGCTGGGAATTGAACCTGGGACTCCTGCACACCAGGCCGATGCTCTACCGCTGAGCCAACCGGCCAGGGCCGAGTCTCAGTTTTATATCTCACCTATGTGTGAAATCATATAGTTTTTAGCTTTTTCTGATTTTCTTTTTTTCACTTATAATGTTCTCAAGGTTCATTCATGTTGAAAAATGGCAATATGTCATTATTTCTCATGGCTGAGTAGTATTCCATTGTATATATGTACCACATCTTCTTTAACCAATCCTTGAATGAGGAACACTTTGGGTGATACCATATCTCAGCCACTGTGAATAATGCTGTGATAAATATGGGGATGCATGTGTCTTTGTGTACCAATGTTTTCAATTTGGGGGGATAGATACCCAGTAAAGGGATTGCTGAGTCATATGGTAGTTCTAGTCTTAGTTTTCTAAGGAACCACCATACTTTCTTCCCTAATGGTTGTACTAATTTACATTCCCACCAGCAGTGAATGAGGGTTCCTTTTTCTCCATAGTGTTTCTAGCACTTGTTATTACCTGTCTTGTTGATAACAGGCAAATCTAACAAGTGTGAAGTGGTATCTCATTATAGTTTTGACTTGCATTTCTCAAGTAGCTAGTGAAGATGAGCAGATTTTCATATATCTGTTGGCCATTTGTATTTCTTCTTGGAAGAAGTGTCTGTTCAGGTCCTCTCTCCATTTTTTAATTGGATTGTTTGTTGCTGAGCTTTGTGAGTTCCTTATATATTTTGTATATTAACTCCTTATCAGAGTTGTTGTTTATAAATATCATCTCCTATTTGGTTGCCTGCCTTTCTGTTTTGTTGTCAGTCTCTTTTGCTGTGCAGAAGCTTTTTAGTTTGATACAGTCCCATTCACTTATGGTTGCCTTCCTTCCCTTGCCTTTGGGGTCCCATTCATAAATGTTTTCTATAGTCACTGTCCCTAAGTTTAGTACCTTTGTTTTCTTCTATGTAATTTAGTGTTTCAGATCTTATATTTAGGTCTTTGATTCATTTTAAATTATTTTTTATGCAGGGGGACAAATTGTAGTCAAGTTTCATTCTTTTGCATGTGGCTTTCCAATTTTCCCAGCACCATTTATTGAGGAGGCTTGCTTTTCTCCATTGTGTATTTTTGGCTCCTTTTTCAAAGATTATTTGTCCATATATATGTGGTGAATTTTATTTATTTTGTGTTTTCTGTATGTCATCTCTTTTTTTTTTTAATTTCTCTGATTTCTTTTACCTACCAAACTCAGTAGTTTCTGTAATTATTAATTAACTTTACTCAAGGTAGTTTGTGTAGTTATTAACTAATTTTCCCCAAGGAAATGTCTGGTTTTTGCCCTCAGCTGCCTGGAGGTGATTTCCAGGCCCTTGGAATTTCATGCCTCATAGGAATATAATAGAGCAATTTCAGATGGGTCCTTTGGGCCATACCAGATGGTCTAACGATGTGATTTATGATGAGAACTTTGGGTCACAAGGTATCAGCTGGACTTCTGGGATAGCTAAAGTCTGAGGTTAGCTATGTGGTCAGTCTATTGGATCTGTAGCTGAACCCCAGTAAAAACTTTAGAAGACAAGACTGAAGTGAGATTTCCTAATGGTAACTCTCTGTATATATTGCCACATATCTTTGATGGGAGAAGTTAAGTTTGTCTATCACTTTAGCACAAGAAGACAACTGAGAGCTTTATGTTTGGAACCTTCCTAAACTCTACCCTTTTCATTTCTTCCCTTAGCTATTTTAATCTGTATCCTTTTACAGCAATAAATTGTCACCATGAGTATAATAGCTTTCAGTGATTTCCTTGAGTTTTTCTAGTAAGTTATCAAACTTAAGGGTGATCTTAGGGATCCCTGTACTTATAATTGTTGCCAGAAGTGGAGTGATTTGGGAAATTGCTAGACTCAGTTAGATGGTGTTGGAAGAAAGAGCCACATTGTGGACTGTTTCCTAACTTCACAGTATTAAATTTTATATACATAAATTATCAAAGGCTTCTGGGGTCATCATATTACCAGACTGAATGAAGTATAGAAACCTTACTTTCCTTTCTGATCCTGTCCCCTTCTTTATTTATAATTACCTTAAATATTTCCTTTGCATACACTTAGAGCCACATCAGACAGTTTTAATTTTGCTACATCCATAAAATAATTTAGAAACTGAATAGGTAAAGGAAAACCTATTTTATTTACCCATATTTTTATTTACAGTGTTCTTTCATTTTTCCTTATGTTCCAAGCTCTTTAGTTGGTTAGTTTGTTTGTTTATTTGGAGAACTTCCTATAGCAGTTTTTGTAAGTAGGTTTGCTAGCAACAATATCTCTTAATTTTTTTCATTTAAGGATGTCTTGGTTTCCTCTTCTGTCATTAAGGATATTTTCACTGAGTATAAGATACCAGGTTGAAAGTTCTTTCCTTTAAGCATTTGAAAAATGTTGTGCCACTTTCTTTGGGTCTCCTTGTTATCTGATGAGAAATCCAATGTCCTTTACATTGTTTTTTCCCCTAGAAGTATGGTGGTGTTTATTATTGTTTTTCTGAATGATTTTGTTTTTTATCTTTGTATTTAATTTTCAGAACTTTAATTATAAAGTGTTGTATGTATATTTATTAGGTTTGTCCTATTCGGACTTGCTCAGCTTTTCAAATTTATAGCTTGATATCTCTTGCCAAATTTGAGAAGTTTTTAGCCAGTATTTTTTATTTTTTTAATTTTATGCTCTTTATCTTATCTCTTGGGACTCTGATATCATGAATATTAGACTTATATCATAGTTTTAAATTTTTATAATTCATTTATTTTTATTATTTTTTGATCAACTTTTCCTCTGTTGTTTAGATGAAGTTGTGGTTCAGCTTTCAGTTTGTTGAGTCTTTCCTCTGTCTCTTCTATCCTGATATTGAACCCATACTCTGAGCCTTCTACTTCAATTATTGTACTTCTCAGTTGTAATATTTCTATTTGGTTTTTCTTAATATTGTTTATTTGTTGTTGTTTGGTGAGAATTTATGGTTCTTTCCATTTTCTCCTTTGTTTCAGGCAGGCCTGTATTTGCTCATTACAGCAGTTTTGTCATGGCAGCTTTAAAATCTTTGTCAGATAATTCTACCATCTCTGTCATCTTAATATTCACATCTGTAGATGGCCTTTTTGCATTCAGTTTTAGATTTTTCTGTTTTTGGTATGATGAGTGATTTAAAAAAAACCCCTGGACATTTAGTATTGTTTTATGAGTCTCTGGAACTTATTTACATGTCTGCTTCCATTGGATTTTTTGATGTAGCTCTACTGAGGGGGGAGGGGAGAGGACACTGTTTCATTAGCCTTTGTCAAAGTTCAGGTTTCTCACTCAGTCTCTGTTGGTACATGTAAAGGGTCCTTCTCTTACTGTGGGGGTGGAGGTGGGAGTGAGTCTTCTCTTATCTCCATTGACTTTATGCTAATGGTCACTTTGTTACGCTGAGTGATAGTGCAGGTTCTAACTCCACTGCAGTCCTTCTCTGATAACACCACAATAGGGAGAGAAGGCATAAGTCCAGACTCCGCATAAATCCTTAATGCAAATTACAAGTGGGTGATCTTAACTAGCTAGCCACCTACTTGACCGTTTCTGATACTCTCCCTGCAGGGGTACTAGGGTATCTCTTAACAGCTTCTTACAGAAGCCCACATTCTCCATCCTTCCTTTGCTCACGTCGGTGTGGACGGAGTCACAGTTTTTACTCTATTGTCTGAAGTAAAGAAGTTCTTGTCTAAAAGTTTTCTGTTTTGTTAGGCTTTCATTGTTTTGGTCCTTTGGCTAGATGGACAGGCTTTGATAGGCTTGTCTGTGCCTGTTGGTATTTCTGTATTGCTCCCTTCTTTGGTTCCAATTCAAGGATAGGTAGAATAAAAAAGAATAACCAAGAGAGCTATCACCATTGCTTTCCTCAGTTTCCTAGGTCCCCAGCTGGTATGCATTCTTTCCTCTACCCTTCAGAATTTTAAAATTGTTGTTGTATATACACTGTCCAGAATTTTATTTGTATTTACTAGAAATAATTGGGGAACTAGTTCAAAACCATTTGCCCATGTGTGGAAGAACCCAAGTAGATTATTTTTCAAACTCATTCCCAAGGCTTCCTTTTCTGTTAAGTCTAATTATCACCATACAATGGAGAATTTGTTTAGTGGCTTTGGGGCTTTCTTGTAGATCTTAACTTTCCCACAAATAAAAAGGGAATGGATAGATAGTAAGACAGGGTTTGTTCAGGCTCCTTTATGCTTGCTATTAAGTTTCAAGACAGGAAAAGACTTTTCTCTTGTGTTTCTGCTGGATTTTCAGCTTCTAGTGGGGTTTCTGGCATATGTTAGACACTCCATGTTTTTTAAGGAATTATTTTTCTTCAAAATAGCAGGGACAGAGAAATGCAATTTATAATTGGTTTTTAATTTGACCCCCAGAAATTAGTATTGTTCTGTGTACCTTAAATATCCTTGAAAGGTCATATACTTAAATGTGTTTATACTAAAGTCACCTTTATTGGGTGGGTTCTGTAATTAAAGTTAATTATTTTATTCTCAAGTGAAATATTACTCTTAGAACACAAACCTATTTCTTTTGTTCTGATGATATTTTGATAGTTGTCTTCAAAAGATATGAAAGTATGCCCATATGATCTGCTCTACTAGGTAATTTTTTTAATTTATTTATTTTGTATTTTCCTGAAGTTGGAAACGGGGAGGCAGTCAGACAGACTCCCGCATGCGCCCCACCGGGATCCACCCAGCATGCCCACCAGGAGGCGATGCTCTGCCCATCTGGGGTGTTGCTCTGTTGCAACCAGAGCCATTCTAGTGCCTGAGGCAGAAACCATAGAGCCATCCTCAGCGCCTGGGCCAACTTTGCTCCAATGGAGCTTTGGCTGTGGGAGGGGAAGAGAGAGACAGAGAGGAAGGAGAGGGGGAGGGGTGGAGAAGCAGATGGGTGCTTCTCCTGTGTGCCCTGGCCAGGAATCAAACCCAGGACTCCTGCACGCCAGGCCGATGCTCTACCACTGAGCCAATTGGCCAGGGCCATCTACTAGGTAATTTAATAGCAGTTTTGGGCAGGGGTTTGGAGGATACAGCTCTTATTCATTGCTGACTTTATGAAGTAGGGGGAGGTAAGAAAGAGCTATTGGATACAATAAGACCTGCTGCATTGAAACCAATTTCTACCCCCAAAACCACCCTTGAAGACTTTTCATAAAATAAGGTAGGAAGTACATGAAAAATAATTAATATTTTTCCATAGTGAATCTTGCTAGTGAGGGAGAGAAATAATACTAAAAAGAGCAGCAATCTGAAAAAAAAATGATGCAAACAAGTATACTATTAGAAGCATGCAATTAAAATAAAATGATGGGTCAAAATGTGATGCTTTATTTCTTACAATCCCACCTCTGACCATATATACTTGGAGACTTATAAAAAGAATAAATGGTTTCTTCTTTCTACTTTATTAAATCAGTAAGTCATTCAAAAATATACAAACCACACCTTTTTTGCTCAGATCCTGCTCATCTGTGAAAGAGGGTGAAAAATAATGGCTTCAAATGTTTCCCATCTTTGTCAGAATCCTATATACTATTGATTGCTTGTTTCCAACAAATGGTTGATGAGCTGTAAACTCTGAAGCACTCCATGCCCTCTCTCCTCAACACTTTCCCTTTAACTACAAGATGAATGGTAGATTTACTCTATCTGCTTTTTGTGTTTTTTAAACATTAGTTTGAAAACCTTCATACCATCCACTTAGCTCTGTACAAGTTTTCTTTTTCCCCCTTTTTTTTCTTTTAAGAAAAACAAACATTTTGCATTTTTAAATTGCATTTAACAATTTAGAACCACACATAGGTCTCTGTTCTTAGAAACAGCAACCAAATCCCCTATCAGTAGATTTGATTATTGACAACACAGGATAAAAGTTGCTTTGTAATGTATAAAAGTGCTGATGAAGGGCCATGGAGTGTTGTGTGCTGTAGCTTTGATTTACAGAACAAGTTGGGTGAATTATTGATACCCTTAGATCAATCAAGTGGTTTCTTTTTAGCTTGTCTGAATTTGCACTTTCTTCAAAGAATGCAAGTTTTATTGGTAAGAACTCTGTTATTTGACCTCCTTGAAAACAGCTCCAAAATTGGCATTAGAAGAGGACTTTCTCCATCTTGATATTTTAGGAAAATAAAAAAAGTCTCCTTGGAAGGATGGCCTTTAAGTAAAGAATTGCCCTCTCGTATCAGATTCTTGTGGAATTCTAGTTTTTTGGCTAAGAATTATGTAACAGTCTTTTCCACTTTCCTTGATAATTTGATATTAAAGCTTTTTCAGATAAGGGTGTTTCTTTTCTTTTCTTTTTCCTCTTGTAACCAAATTTTTGGGTGACAGTTAAAACCATCTATATTTCACCAAAGTAAAAACCTTGAAATCACTATTGAGTATACCCTCCCCCTTACTTTATATGCATAATCAATTATCAAATTGTGTTGATAATATTCCTATAATATCTCATCAGTCTATTTCCACTGATTCTATTTGTGGCTAACATAATTAATGACTTAGAATAATCACTGTCTCCGAACTTGGCTCCCTGTAATTCTGGCATTCTTAACTTACAAACTTTAAGATTTCAGCTACTTAAGTTAATGCAAAATAG
Organism: Saccopteryx bilineata; assembly: GCF_036850765.1. Classification (NCBI taxonomy): domain Eukaryota; kingdom Metazoa; phylum Chordata; class Mammalia; order Chiroptera; family Emballonuridae; genus Saccopteryx; species Saccopteryx bilineata. The sequence continues at coordinate 54,439,614 of NC_089499.1, read as the reverse complement.
CACAATGGTATAAATCCAGAAAAATAAAAAAGAGAAAAAATTTTAGGTTTTCAATGGTTTTGCTTGAATTGAGCACTTGAGATTAATCAACATGGCTGTGTTGATCTGATTGGCCATGCCTGAGTCACATGACTATCTATCATCTTGGGATGTGGGGCAGGTTATAGGTGCCAATCACACATAAACCACATGACTGAGAGGTCAAAGAACAGTGGTTTCCAAAAGAAAATAAGGAGTTCTGTTATTATATAAAAATAGGCAAACCATAAAAACAAGAAAACCACATGTTCATCATCCAAAGAGATTTACTTCACCATCAAACTGCAAGACCCCTACCTCTGTAACACCTTTCCTGACAGCAGTGTCTTTTGTGCAGTTTGAGAAAGAACCTTTGTGTTACAGGGCTGCCCACAGCACGAGCTCAAGGTCTACTTACATGTTTCATAAAGATCCACTCTGCGCACACAGTAGCCAGCGGGCTGCGGGGGTGAGCACTGCAGGAGCTGAGGAGTAGACCAACCAACCAGTAACTATACAGAAAGAGGCACTCAAATAGTTCTTCCTGGTGAAATTGATGACATTCATGAATCCATAAACAGTCTGAGAGTTTTCCTCTTAAATTGGCAATCTATAAAACCAAAACTCCTGGATGAAACCTGCAGGTAGTTTATTTCAATTGAAAGTTGTATTGATTTTAACATATACCTTTATTACATATATCACACAATGCATAATATAAATATTTAATGAGCATTCAAAATATATTGAAACTATCAAATATTTATGAATAAATGTTCACACACCACCAGAAAAATAGAATGCACTTGCCAAGAGAAGTGATACTCTTTGTTGGTGGGACTGTAATGTTTATCTCAATATTGCAAGGATATAAACTGATTTTTTAAAAAATAATTTTTGAACTTAATGTTAATATAACACTTTCATTAGATAGGAAATGATGAAAAATTAATTTTTATAAAATGTGTTGTTTTCTGATAGCAATGCCAAAGACTTGGTTCTATGATAACTAGTAAATTTATTTACTGAAAGACACAAAATTAACTAGTAATACAATAATGTCTTTCTTCCTTTTTTAAGAAAATAGCACTGAAATGAAACCTGCATTTAAATGCCAGAGTCATATGACAATAATCACCAGCTTTACAACCATGATTGTCCAAATATAAGATAATGTTTTAGGTCACTATTCATCCAGAATCAGCCTAACAAAATTATTCCCATCTCCAACAACAATCTCTCTTTGCCCCAAACATTTTATGTGAAAGTCCCTCAAGCAGCAGATATAAGCAGTAAAACAAACAAACATAAAATCAATAAAAATAAACATGAAATTTCACAGTTAAGGAGGACACATTCTCCCACTTCAGAAGTAGGGGCACATTTATTTTTCCTCTGTTTGTAACCACAAAATTACATATATAAGAGTTGGCAAATGTAGACTAAAAGTTGTTTTATGGAAAAAGACAGACAGGTAATGATTATTATAATAGCTTTATTAACTCAGAAAAATGGACTCTGTGTTAAGTGTATTCACAACTGTAAACCTACTTTTGCCCATCCCTGAATGTTTAGCTTTCTTCATTTCAGTCAACCTTGGACCAACAAACAGGAATATTTGTAAAATTGGGAAGTTTGGTAATAAGTAGCAAGCTCCGGTATTTCTCTAGTGGCTCCCATCTCTCATATCTGGTCAGTTATGTTTTACCTGCCATTTCTTTCTATGTCTCTGAGGACTTCTGAAAGCCACTCACTAATCACTGCTCAGACAGGTGATCAACATGAAAAGTGAAGGATAGAAAAAGTCTGTGAACTGCTACTTGGTACACATGCAATGCTGGATTTAAATAATTTTAATTTAATATTTGTTTTCCTATATTTGTCACTTATATGCCATGTCAAAATCCTCTTGTCACTAAAGGATCTATTTGTTCAGGCAAAAGATGTTGGGCTACTTCATGCAGAAAGCACTAATTAATGGCAGGATGGTCGCCATCCATACACTGGTTGAGAACTCATGAGGTGGGCTGTCAGGAAGAGCTCTCTCTACTAATCAGAACAATGGTAATTCGGTTGGCCATATAATAGACTAGTGTCTTCTGGGATCTTTGTTGTGGAGCAGAGAATACTGGGCAGTTAAGAGAGGCAAAAACAGGAGAAAATATATCAAGAAATAAGAGAAAGGCTTAAAAGAGATTTCCAAACCCCCAAAGAATAACAGAAGTAACAGGCATTGGTGGGTAGATGGGAAGGTCCACTCAAGTATGGAGCTGCTTAGCTTGTTTCAGAAACTTACGCTAGTTATGACTCATGGAAGCATGAACTGAAGGACAGAGTTTAGTTTCAATATTTGCTTCTTTTATTCAAATTGGTACAATTTTATAAGAATAGTCTACATAGATTTTAATCTGATTGTCAGAGGAAATCTGTGAGTTAAAAGAAACATATATTGAGCATTCCTGCTGTAAACTGTCTGTGGCACAGAGTTTTAAAAATATTTAAATTATGATACACAAGTCTGTGTGAATGTGCCAAGAAGACACTTCATCTGTGCAAAAGGATATTTTATCTCAGAACTGAGAACAATGACCACTCTGGTATATAAGATATTTTAACAGTTATATTTTAACAATTATTTTCTTTAAAACTTTTAATTTTGTGTATCCAAAATCTTTGGTGAATCCAAATCCCCATCAACAGGAGACCAGTTGAATCATTGATGCTATACCTAAGAAGTAGAAGACTGTATAATCAGTAAAGTAAGTATATCTACTTGGCTTCACATAGAAAATGTCCAAGATTGAATGTTAAATAACAAATCTGTAGAAAGGGTTTAAAGTCTATGCACAATTTTGTTGAAAAAGTAAGTATATGTACACATACATACATGTGTTTGCATAAAAAATGTCTAGAAGGCTGTCCCCCCAAATTGTTAAAGTAGCTACCTCTTAGAGGTAAACGTAAAAAGATGTTTTAAAACAATTTATACATTTACTGAGTGAAGGTTTCCTTAAGAGCATGTGTTAGTTTTACATGCAAAACTGAAATTTACTAAAATGCCGTTTACAATAAGTCTGTAAACTATATAAGCAAATCTAAAATTAATATCCAAGGCTCCTCACAATTTGACCCCTGCCAGTATTTTCACCTTACTGACCACTTTGTTAGGGTCAGGGTGAAATAAGATGGCCTCCAAGGTTATTTGCAATTTGCTGTTTTGGTTTCCTAATTCTGTTTTGGCCAGAGTGATCTTCATTTTTCCTGAGTGTGCCTCATCTGAATGTGTGGGGATCTCCCTGGACTGCCCCATTCACAGGGGTGAACCTGGCCTCTTTAACTACCAGCCGGTGCTCTTCGTCTTCCATCATGTTGTGACATAGCTAAGACCTGCCTAGCAATACTGAGAGCAGAGTTTCCTGAATTTCAGGGATCGTGTCACAGTTCTTTTTGCCAAATCTGTGTGCAACCTGTAATATTACATAATTATATTACTCCATATTTTCTTTAGTGTTTTTATAAAGATAACTTTATACAATTATAAACAGTGAAACCAGTGATATGATGAGTCAGTTTTGTATTTACTTCAATGGCTATTAGAAAGAAGAAAACCAAAAAACTCTGTTTAAATATCTCACATACTAAGAATGGTAATTGTTTTCTGATCTGTTAGCACATTAATGATTCTGATACTAAATTTGATGTGTGGTTTTTTTTCCCCTACAACAGGAAATTTTTTGACACCAGCTGGGTATCCTATAATTCAACTAGATACTCATACTTTCTACCTGAAGATAGATAGTTTCATATCTCACAGATTAAAGATTCAGTTCTACAAGACTGCCCCCAATGGCAGTTCAGATGCCAAATTCAAATCTAGATTGTCACCTGTACTTCTAACCAACAGGCCATAGATCAGTGGTTCCAATGATACCTTTTTGGATTTGATTAATTTCCTAGAGCAGCTAACAGAATTCAGGGAAACGTTTATTTACTAGATCAGTGGTTTATTATAAAAGGAACAGTTAAATGGAAGAGATGAGCAGAACAAGGGGCAGGGAGAGGGCACAGAGTTTCCCTTCTCTTTGGGTAGACAGTTCTCTCTGACTCGCTTCATGTTAACCAACCTAATCTCTCCAAACTCCATTCTTTGAGTTTTAATGGAGGCTTTATTACATAGGCAGGAGCAGGATGAATTAAATAATTGGTCATTGACAATTGATTAAACCTCCAGCCCTTTTTTTCTCCTCAGAGGTGGGGTGAGGGGTCAGCAGGTGGGTCTGGAAGTCCCTGACAACCAGCCTCCATTCTAAGCTATTCTCCAAAAGTCACCTCATTGACATAAACTCAGGTGTGGTTGAAAGAAGATTGTTATGAATACAAAGATACCTTTATGGCTCTTATCACTTAGGAAATCTCAAGTGTTTTAGGAGCTCTCTGTCAAAAACAGAAATGAAGACCAAATTCACATTTTTGTTATAAATCACAATATCATGCTTATCTTTTGCATACAAGAGCTGTCTTCTTTGAACATATAGTTTGTATAAAATAACTTTAGGCCCTGGCCGGTTGGCTCAGTGGTAGAGCGTCGGCCTGGTGTGCAGGAGTCCCTGGTTCAATTCGGCCAGGGCACACAGGAGAGGCACCCATCTGCTTCTCCACCCCTCCCCCTCTCCTTCCTCTCTGTCTCTCTCTTCCCCTCCCATAGCCAGGGCTCCGTTGGAGCAAAGTTTGCCGGGGCGCTGAGGATGGCTCTGTGGCCTCTGCCTCAGGCACTAGAATGGTTCTGATTGCGGCAGAGCGACGCCCCAAGATGGGCAGAGTATCACCCCCTGGTGGGCATGCCAGGTGGATCCCGGTCGGGCGCATGCGGGAGTCTGTCTGACTGCCTCCCCGTTTGAAAAATACAAAAAACAAAAACAAACAAAAAAACACTTTAAAATGGTTATCTTAAGTACCTTTAAAAAGTTTCTTTTACCCTATCTTAGTTTCTAAGAGCTTAAAGTCAATAGCACATTAAAAACAACACCAACAACAAAAACTTTAATGTAGATCTACTGACAATTTTTCAACATCTTATTTAATTGTCTGGACATAATATTGTTATTCCCACTTGATAGACTTATTAGGCCATTATAGGAGATAATGATGTGATTAGAATAGTGTTTGGAACATATCAGTGATGTTTGATTTAGTCATTGCTGGGGATTTATCTTGAGAGTTTAGTAAAAGTCATTCAGATATAGCACTTAAAACAATGCCTGCCACACAGTAAATATTCAGACATTATCATTGAGGATGATGGTGATAATGTGATAATGATTACTACTAACTCCAAGGAAGGAAAACATTTTATTGTTTTTCAACCCAGAGAGTGGCCCTCCTTGTATTTTGTCCACCCAAATGAAACCTTTCTGTTAAATTTACAAGATATTATTGTTTAAGTTAGTGTTATCCTTAGAAACAATAGTATTTGTAGATTTCTCTGGAGAGGGAAACAGACATAAACAGGAGAGTTTCTATTAAAAGTCATTTAGACAACAACAAAAGAAACACAATACTTGTAGCCCACAAAAATGTGTTTGAAGAATAATTTAGGGAAATATTTCTTTTTTTCTCCTTCTGTTAATTCTCCTCTTCCACATTTCACAAAAGTGTCTAGGCACTTTTTACACTCTCTTGTCTTAGGGCAGGTTTGTGTTTCAGGGTTAAATACAGGAGTTTCCTGTATGTCATTTTACCCTCCTGGATTTAGGTTACTAAAGGCTGAGCATCCTGAAAAGATAATCATGAGTGTCTATGTTGAAGATTGGGTTTGGTACACATTTAAAAAGAGACTGGCTTTGGAGGGAACAGGAGGTGGCTTTCCAGAGACTCCCAATCCTTGCATACATTGCCATGTGCATTCATGACATAAGTCAAATAGCTATTGGATTATGGGCTTATATAATGAGGATGTCAGCTATTGCTGCAACAGACTGCAATATGAAGTCATTTCTCTGTAGAAGTTCTAAATTATAGGGGAAACACAGAAAGTGATATGCCCAAAAATGATAAAAATGGGAATTTTGCATCATCCCAATGGGATTTTGAGGCTGATAATTGAATATATTTGATTAAATGAAGTTAAATATTTATTCAAAATTGATAATTTTTATATATACTCTAAAACTAGATGCGCAGGGCTTCACCAGAGAAATTGGGTGCTTTTATAGGCTAAGTTTGTTCTTGTCAAACTGGGATATGAGCCTCCTAATGACTTAAAAGGACAATTTAATATTTAATAATCTGAGTTCCAACATCGATCACTTGTTGTCTTATAGCCACTCATTGGAGGAAATATGAATGGCTTTTTACTAATCTTCATTCAACGATGAGCCTTAAAAATTCTGAAAACATAAACAATATGAATTCCACTGGGAACAGAACAAAACAAACACACTAAATAGTGAACTGAAAGTAATTTGGGAAAGTGAATTGTGTTCATTTTGAACAAAAAGTCTAAACCCAGTGATGGATGGTAGAACAGCAAATTAAACATCATTTAGTCACCAAAGACTCCTTAATGAAGCATAAACCTTAGCTGTATTGTAAGAATGGAAGTAAGACTATTCTCCCTTAATTGGAGCAGCAGATCAGACATGTTTAATCATCTCTTCCTAAAGTAAAGTCATTGATGATAAAATCACCTCATCATCCTTTTGGAGCTTAGGATCATTTACACAAACCTAAAGTCATCTTGACAAACAGGCTGTTTTTGATTTCATTAAAAGCCAGACTTTGCACATCCAGCTCACCTTGGGCTTCACGCATTTTATTTCCATGAGTATTCTGGGAGGACACTCCTGTCATTTGCCAGCATCCCACCCAACATCCACATAATAAAATGCAATCACCATTTAACATGGGCTGAAAACAGTTCATCCTATGTTTACTGAGTAACATTAGCATGCTCTTAAAAACACTAATAACAAGTTTAATTACTATTTATTTTAGTGTAGATGGCAGCTATCCAAAACCCAACTTCTTACTAAGTTCATTTTAGTGAAAGCAGAAAATGATGAAATGATTGTAATTGCAAGTTACTTCCAGAAGTCAGACAATATTATAACATTAACTCATAAGTAAACATCTTTTTTTTCATATTACAATTTTTTTAGAGAACTCCTCATATCTTACCTTGACTTTCAAGCTGATATTTTCTTCAAATTACTTTTGTTGTTTTATTTTAATAGTGATTAAATGACCTGGACCCAATTCCAATGTGTATGTGTGTGTTGAGAAAGGGTGTTTCCCATACCACCAAATAATTCTTAGACACCAACTGGCTATCCTACAATTTAACTTAACTGTGATACTATCTATCTTAAAGATTGTGTCATATCCCTCAGGTTAAAGGTTGCCAATGTAAGGATATTCAAACCTATAGAAAAAACTTTATAAGAGTTTACTTGAATCAAACTAAGACATGCCTGAAAGCAAGAGCTCAGAAGTGTTCCACAGAATGGTAGTTTTTAAGTTCTTTTCATATATTTGGAATAAAAGGAGGGCAGTAAGGAAAACTACATGGAATCCATTGGCAATAGATTAAGAAGGCAGAAAAACCAAGGCAGGGAAATCCCTATGATTGGATAAAAAGTAAAACAGAGAGGTTTACTTATTTTACACTGGTGGGTACAATGTAGTTACCACTCAGCATTTGCAGTGACTAGGGATGGAATACAGGCAACAAGATCATGTGCCCCTTTAAGGGTGTTTACACCTCCTACAGGTCTGAAAAAGAAGATTATTATGGCATTTCAAAAGTGTGCTACCTAGATAGATGCACAGGAACAAGGGACGGGGCTTCCTTAAGGCAAATATACACCTTTTAATAAAGAAGTTATAGGCCTGAGCATGACCACCCACCATGATCTGCTCAGTCAGGAACTTATGATCAGATCACCCTGTAAGGTTCCTTTTGGTCACTATCCCCTTTTTATTCACCAAATTCAGTCCTATAAGACTTCCCCCTCCTCCACCCCTTCAGATGTCAGTCTCGAGTCTGGGTTGTCACCTGTGCTTCTAACCAACTTAATATAAACCAGACCTTTCCAAGACCCCCTCTTTGGGTTTCATTAATTTGCTAGAGTGGTTCACAAATCTCAGAGAAACATTTTATTTACTAGATTACCAGTTTACTGTAAAAGAATATAGTACAGGAACAACCAGAGGATAAACATGCATAAAGCAAGGCACAGAGAGAGAGAGAGGGAGAGAAAAAAGCACACTGGGTTCTTCATCTCAAGAGGTTTTATCTGTTTTCAAAAGGTGGGGATTTTAAGGGAGGTCACAGGGGAGGATCTCAACAGCAGATTCATCAGCTTTCCAGGTGTGTCCCCTCAGGGTTGTGGTCTCCACTGATTGGTTAGTACCAGGAAAGGGGTCATAAATTATTGCAGCTGGTTCTGATATCAGCCATAGTATTGCCCTGCCTGACCACCTTGCTGCTTTTTAGGCTTGGAGCTGAAACACAATTTAGTCCCAGATGTTATCTTCAGGGCTTAATGCTTAAGGGAGTGGTCATGCAAGGGCTTGTATGGGGAGCTTATGAGGCTATTCCTCAGCCCTCTATTCATTCCTCCTCTAAGGGGACTAAGCCACATGACTAAATGATATAACAGAGGAGAAAAGGTCAGAGAAGGGCACTGGTAGTGATATGAAAGGTCATGATTCTAAAGAGCATGAACGGCCATATGCTAGGGGAGGAATGGTCACTCTGGGGGCAAAGTTCCACCTTACAATTGTCCAATGCTAGACATCTGGGCTTTCAGCCCTCATGACCTTTGGTACCTGGCTTATCATTTCTATTCCACTCATGTCTGTCTACCTACCGCCTATATGAGCTTCTTTAATTATCTGTTGAACATAACCTTTTTTACAAATTTATATATGTGTGCATCTTTGATACTCTGAGACTTTTAGTTTGATGTGTTTTCTCATACTTTGTAATCACAGTGTGGGCACAGTTTTTTGGTAAATTGTTAATGCATGAAATAAAGCATGGATTAACATTTGCTAAATTTACTTTAAAAATGAAACAGAATAAGGTAAAACTTGAACAACTAAGGTATCGCAATGAAACACTGATGATTGATGCTTCTCATCTCTCTCCATTCCTGTCTGTCTGCTGTCTGTCCCTGTCTATCCCTCTTTCTGACTCTCTCTCTGTCCCTGTAAAAAAAAAAAAAAAAAAAAGATAAAACTTTAGCCTAGAAAATAGATGCTAGAGAAGTCAGAAAAATTTCTGTGATTTGTATGGACCATCCAACAAACTCAGGAGAGACATTTTTGTGTAAAGAAAAGGCAGGACACTTGAGTCATATAGATCTGCCAGTTCTACCTCATGTGACAGTTCACAAGTTAGGTGACAGTCTTCTCACTTAACTGTTTATCACCCAATTTCTCATTTTAAATGAGATAGCAGTTGTGTAGGTTAGTTTTATTGGCTTTTCAAATGCCCATTATGACTGCTTTCTTGTGTGTCTTTCTGTACTTTTTACCTTTCCAGCCTCTGCATTATATTCTGGCTCCCTTGCAGCTATGGTTCTGGAGGTAATTTTAGTTCTACAAAATCACATATACTACTGGGGCTTGGATGTAAAATTTGAACTCCCTTTTTCTGGTGCATATTTTTGCAGACATAGCTCAGTTGGTTCTGAAGTCACCAGTTTTAGTCCAGTTTTTCTGATTCAAGAAGCTACTTACTCACCATTGCAGAAGTCGTTACTGTAACAACCTGACATGGCTAGAACCTCAGGCTAGAGCAGGCGTGGACAACATATGGCTCGCGGACCGAATCTGGACCGCGTAATGCGTTTATGTGGCCCACGATTAAACTTTTAATATTCTCCGCTACTTTAAAATCTCAGCTACTCAGAAGCGGAAGTGTCTTTGATTATTGAAAATTGAGATATTTAAGAAGATAGTGATACGTGGAAAAGAATTTCGCATGTGACTAATCTAGGGTTAACTTCCAATAATTGGTTGAATGGATTCACAATACTTCTTTATTTTTAAAAAAAATTTCATTATAAAGATTTACAACTTTGGTACTCGATATGAATTGTTTGACGTTTAGCAGCGATGTGAAACCCACACTCTTTTAGGCGGAGTTTGCCAATGTGCACCCAAGGTCAAACAATTCGTTATTTTTGTGGTTAAGTGTGCTTAATCAAGTGGCATTGTAGCATAGACAATAGCTGCAGTTGATAACTGAAAACATGTCCAGGTTGTTCGTAAAACAAAATAATTGTTTTATTTGCGATATAACCCCTTCAAGCTCATTCTATTAATTAAATATTGTTTTGATTGATTGCAATACAGTTTGGATATTTATATGGTATGTAATTATATTTTTATTAAAATAATACTGTATATTAATTTTTTCACTCACATTTATTCATAAACAAATTACATAATAAAATTTTGTTTTCTTAAACAAATCGTTTTTGTATTTAACATATTTTAATTTTAATATTCATCCAGCCTGTGAAAAAAGTTTTCTTTCTAATCTGGCCTGGGGGAAAAAACTCTTGGCCATGCCTGGTTTGGAGTCCATTGCTTCATTTTTAAAAGCTTTTAATTCTTCAGGTATCTGGCAAAGATTCTCTTCCCTATAGCTGAATTCTAAATAAGACAATATTAGTATCTACTTCTAGATTGCGATTATTTTACTGATTAAATGGGATACCTGCATATAGTTTGTTTAGCCAAATGCCTGGCACAGAGTAATAGATAAATATTAGTTACTCCTTTTTCCCTCATTACGCCTAGGGAAGTTCAATGTGAACCTGCCTGCTAGAAAAATTAAATCACTTCAGTAGACTTTTTAGTTATATGGTAATATGTATGACTCAGTACAGAGAGATATAGAGACTGTGTCATAATGGTAAAGGCAGAGGACAGTTAGAGTAAAATGATCTAGATTCATCTCTCAGAACTTATTATTTGGCCTTGAGCAGTTTTCTGGGATTTATTTGTTCCATTTATAATGGGAAACAGACTGGGTTATCTCTGATGCTCATCAAGTTTTTAAAATTCTGAGGCTTATATTCTAGTTTCATATGAATTTCTAATTTTCAGTGATGATTTGAAGTACTAGCACTGCTCACCTTTTTAGATAACTTACTGTTTAAAGGGTATTTTCTTTTTAAAGTCTTTCCTACTGCTTGCAATCATAAAAGGTGAATTAAGCAATGCAAGGAAGAAAAAAAATATCTTGCCTATTGTAAATAATGCTGCAATGAACATAGGGGTCCATATGTCTTTTGAATTAGTGTTTTGGATTTGGATTTTTTTCAAATAAATACCCAGAAGTGAGATTTCTGGATCATAAAGTATTTCAGGTTTTAATTTTTTGAGGTCCTTCTATACTGTTTTTCATAGTGGCCACACCAATTTGCAATTCTACTAACAGTACATAGGCGTTCTCTTCTCTCCCCATCCTTGTCAACACTTGTTTGTTGATTTATTGATGACAACCATTCTGACAGGTGTGGGGTGATGTCTCAATGGATATTGTGCAAGTGAAATAAGTCAGACAGAAAGATAATTACAGTAAGATTGAACTTATAGGTGTAATCCATAAAACAAATGAATAAACAAAACAGAAACAAACTCATAGATACAGAGAACAAACTGATCGTTGCCAGATGAAAGGGCAGTTAGGGGTCTGGGTGGATAAAGGGAAAGAATTAAGAAGTACAGTACAAATTGTCAGTTATAGAACAGTCACCACACAGGATATAAATTTCAGCATAAGAAACATAGTCAATAATATTATAATAACTATGTATGGTGCCAGGTGGGTATTAAACTTATTGGGGTGATCAACAGTAAGTTGTGTAAATGTTTAACCATTATGATTTATACCTAAAATTATTAGGTATAAACTCTGAATTTCAACTGTAATTGAAAAGTAATTTTAAAAATAGAGGTGAGAATGGTACATTAAGTGCATTTTGTAGAGAGGTAAAGAAAAACGTTTAGTTTGTCATGTCAATGGGTTTTTTTATGGTGACAGCTGGCTATTCTAAAGAGAAGAACCTTAAGGCCAGTTTGTTGTGCTTTTGCTTTTTACAGTTAGAAAGCTTGATTACAGTGCTATAACTTAGAAACAGTACTCTGAGGGACTAAAAAATAAAGAAGATACTAAAATCTTTTAAAGGTGTAGGAAGTAGATTGAATCTCTGGCCAAAAAAGGCAAATTTCACAAACATGCAATGGAAAAGATAGTTAACTTTTAATAAATGCTTCTAACTGAAAGGGGAATTCCAGTGGAGGAAAGGAAGTTATCTTCTGGTTTTATAGCTGATTAATAGCTTGGTGGATGTCAGGAAAGATGGAAAATGTCATGTGTTCTTTCTCTCTTTATCTCTCAAAAATGCTTTAAAAGTCCATAAGATAATATAAGATAATTGAGGCTGCCTTTTAGCTATTAAAATTAAATTTTTGAAAATGACAAGGAATCAGGCTTGGATTAATATTTATTAACTATTTTTTTAAAATACATATAATACCAGTATCATGTTTGAATCTGACTCATTTGGTTGCAAGGAGGAAAAAAATCAGTCAAATTATTTCAGGAAACAAATGAGTTTGTATTGTTGTAATAGATACAGGCTCTTTGATTAGAACTGGGTGGTTAAGCATATAACAAATATTTCTCAGGCTCTCTGAGTCCTGATTTCTATGTGTCCATCCATTCTATTCCAGTGGTGGTATTCAACCAGTTCACACCAGTTTGGCAGAACCAAACCTAATTTTTTGTTGAGTCTGACAAACTGGTTGATAAAATGGCACTTATAATCAAGGTTTTCTCTAAGGCAGGTGCCTGGGCAGCCACTGCCCAATGTGGAAATCACAAATTTACATTCTTTACTCTTTTTTAACATTCATCTGCAAAACAGCATATTCTGAGTGCCCGTAGTAATGTTCATTTTATCCATAGGTGAAAAAAATTTGATGGACTTATTCTTGTAGTATTTATTTATTCATTTCATAAAACTTATTATACCTTTGACCAAATACTCATTTTAATTCCTCACATTTGTTACTTCAGTAAACAAACATATAACCTAAAAAGAAAAAGTGCCAAACAACCAGAGGGTGACAAGCTGTCATTGGAAATATCTTAAATAACAGATTTATTGGTTTTTGTCAAGTATTATTTAATATTTTCTCATTAATTTTTTTATTAAGTGATAGGGAGGTAGGCAGGGAAGCAGAGAGACAGACTGCACCGCATGTGCCCCAACCAGGATCCACCCGGCAAGCCCTCTATAGTGCGATGCTCTGCCCATCTGGGGCTGCTGCTCCATTGCTCAGTAACCAAGCCTTTTCAACACCTGAGGCAAGGCCATGGAGCCATTCTCAGCACCCAGGGCCAATTTGCTTGAACCATTCAAGCCATGGCTTTGGGAGAAGAAGAGAGAGAGAGAGAGAGAAGGGAGAGGGGAAGGGCTGGAGAAGCAGACGGTCACTTCTCCTGTGTACCCTGACCAGCTATTGAACCTAGGACTTCTACACGCCAGGTTGACATTCTATCACTGAGCCAACTGGCCAGGGCTCTTTAATATTTTAAAATTCTTTCTTATAACATAATCTAGTGTTGTATACCTCTTTTATTCTTATATAAGTATTAAATGTGTGAAATAATAAACTGCCTTTCTGGTATATCCTTTTAAACTTAAAACAGTCACAAGGGTAGAGAACCAGCTGTTAAATTATTTGAATCCCACCACTGCTCTATTCCCTATTCCAGTGGTCAGCAAACTCATTAGTCAACAGAGCCAAATATCAACAGTACAACAATTGAAATTTCTTTTGAGAGCCAAATTTTTTAAACTTAAACTATATAGGTAGGTACATTCCTTATTGAGGTAGCACCCGCACGTGGTATTTTTTGGAAGAACCACACTCCAGCGGCCAAAGAGCCTCATGTGGCTTGCGAACTGCAGTTTGCCAACCACAGTCCTATTCTAACCTGTGGAACTTGCCTTCTTATCTTGGTTTTTCTACATCTTCATTGTTCAACTTGCCCATTTGCATATTTTATTTTCTCTAGATTATTTTTGTCCTCTTTCTATAGCACACATTTCCTCTAACTTGTGTTTTACTATCATCTATAAAATAGGAACCTTTTCTCTGTTTGAGACAGGAAAGCATTTTCCTCTTTTCTTTTCAGGGTAACTCCTTCATCTGTGAAGTGTGACTAATATAATTGGGAAAATTGGGACCTGGGCTGCTGAGCATTCCCACTCATTCACAGTCTCACTTTCTTGTTCTTTGTTTCTTAATACTTTAGTTCATTAAGAAAAAAAATAAAATCTTGATTTTTAATTTCAAACTATATTCTGTTTTTACTAGAATGATAGCTATTGAACATTTTCTCTTGATTTCTGAGTCTATCAATCTACATAGGACAGTGATTCTTAACAGGAGAGATTTTGGTATGTAGGGTACAATTTCTTAAAACATTTTTGTGTTTTAAGAACTGGGAATGAGATTCTGCTGCCTTCTGGTCAGTAGACTCCAGGGATGTTGTGAAGCATATCAAACAATACACAGAAAAACATTCCACATTAAAAAAATAATAATTGTATGGGCCAAAATGTCAATAGTACCAAAATTGAAATATCCTGCCATAGGGAAAATAAAGGGCTAGACTAGAGGTTAATTATTGCCTTTATACTCAAACACTCTTTGATTACCTTTTGTAACTATCTAATCTCTCTATTATGTCCTTTTAGAATCCCAGTAAAAGATACAATTGGTGAAGCCTGTCTTTGAACTAGCCTCCACAGAGGATAGACTTTTCCAGTCTAAGGCTTCATATTTCTTAGCCCAGTCCAAACCAGTATAAACCATCAAGATATCAGCTACAATGTATAAAACATGAACATATTAGCACTCATCTCTAAAAAAGGCAGAGTCATTTTTAGAAGGGTATGTGGTTATGCAGAAATCATAAAATATCTTTAGAATACCAATGAAATATAACTACCTCAATATTTGATAACTTTTATTGATGACAAAACACAAGTGGCTCTTCTATCATATATATTTCATAAGGTGACATAATTCAAGAATTTTGTTTTGGATCTTCAGCCCTCATCTTTGTGAGAACTATTAAATGAGCTCTGAAAAAAAGAAAAGAAATGACATACAGGTGAAGTCAAAGTGTGTTTCCAGTTGTGAGTACATGAAACAGTTTATTTTTGAATTATTATTTATTATTTTATTATTTATTTGTGTTACAACTGTAAAATTACTTTTGCCTATTCCTCTATTAGGTTAATTTGTGTTTCCTGTTCCTTTGGTGTCCTGGGAGTCCATGAGCCTTATTTCCAGACTCTTTTGTAAACTTTTTTTTGTCCCCAGAAACAAATCTCAGGACAGGAGTGCAGAGGCATGGGGAACAGACGTCCTTGATGCTGATAGTCACTAGAAGAGGAGCAAGGGAACTGTTTTCCAAGGAGTGGGGAGGGGTTTCCTCCACAGATTCTACTATAACTTTAATGGAACAGGTGTGTGTCATTCCCACACCACGTGCTGAGTATTCGCCCCTGAGACTGTAGTAATTAAAATGAATGATGAGTTGGAATTAAAACACTCTACTGTTTGTGGGGAAATACTTGCTAATGCTAGCCTAGTTTACCCCTGTGATATGGTTAGGCAGAGAGAAGCTCTCACACTATAAAGCTCTTGAAATATGTAGAAGAGCCTAAATCATGAATTTGAAAAAGATCATCTCGAAATTGTTAAAAGAAGAATTTCCACAATTTATTGATCTAGTTGGCTTTTATTCAGTGGTTTATGAATCAGGCTGTATACAGTCTAGCAAATGGAAAGGAGATCCATAGAGCTATACAAAGCGAGAGATTTTAATAGTGAAAAGCGAGGAAGAACAAGGAACTTACAGTATACCTGGCATTTGCTAATTGGTTAAAGCAAGGTTTCTTGCCTTATATGGAGCAAAGGGAAGTCTTGGAGCAAAATTAGGGGTAGTAACTTGTGCTGAGCAGGCAAGCACTGATTTATAGACCCATGCCTTCCTTTTGGGGGGGAAATTCAAGCATAGAAGTTTAGTTAAGTTATCGTTTTGCTGATTGGGGCTTGTCATGAGTGACTCCATCTTTGGCTTAATCTGTTACTGTAATAGAGTCTTTGGTCTCTCAAGTAGACTTTGACTATATGCCAATAGGGAAGTCATTTCAGCATTTTGAGCCTTAATCTTCATATCTTTCTTTTCAAGACAATACTTACTTTTCAGTATTGCAGCAACACTTTAAAGAGCTTTGATCCCAGCTTCACCTCTAACTAGTTCTGTGAATGTTGTTATGTTCTAGAATATTATTGTGCCTCAATTTTCTCATTTGTAAATTGAGGAAGATTATATCTGCCTCATAGGGTTTTCTGAGAAGTAAATGAGCTAATGCCTGCAAAACACTTGTAATAGCACCCGTCACAAATGTTAACTGTCATCATTAATGTATGTTGAATTTTTAGCAGATTTCTTGACACCTGGCAATCAGTCAGTCTATGGTAACTATTTTTATACAATGCTGGGTATTATTATTTCTGTAAAGAAAGAAAAATAAGATTTATGGTAAGATAGAATCCAATAAATGAGCTATGAAGGTTGATGACTGACTCTACGAACATATGGTCTGTGATAATGGTGAGGGTGGGTGGGGAGCCATCAGTCAAGCAGGATGGATAAAACAAAGAAACCTTTCCAGTAGACATGTAAATGATTCTAGTGAGTTTGATGACATTTTGGCTGGAGACATAACCTGACAATAATTGAGCACTCCCCATTTGTAAGGTAAATCTACCTTATTACTGTTAACTGGCAGCATAAATCCCCACTCTGGGGATGCTTTGCACATTTGTGAATCTTACTGCAGGATTAAAGCAAATCGACAGCATTCTCCCATCCCACTCAGGTATAATGCAACCTATTACCTATTACCACAGTGGCCAAATGAATTCTGTTCATGTGACTCTTACTCACAAAGCAAAGAAAGAGGTATTTCAAAACAGATTTTTTTTTTCAAAGGGGAATTGGAGATCTAGAGGTTAAGTGGTGAGTCTGATGACAATGTTATCATATACTGGCTCAAGATTTCATTTTTCAAAGTGTATTCTTATTCATAATCTCCTTGTAGCTAAATAGAATATAAGTAGGGCTATGAGATATTATCTCCACATTACATATTATAAAGTTGCTGTTTCTCTATCAGATGTCCACATTCAGCCTAAACTGTAATCAGCTATTCCAGCTCTCACTGTGATATATAGTAGCTCCTCTTACTATCAGTATTAGACCTAGAATATTCTCATAGAATGGACTTTAATCTGACCCCATTAAAATGAACTCCTGCTGGTATTCCTTGAATTAGATGCTGTTAGAACTAAGAAAATAATTCTACTTATTTTTCCTCCTCAGCCTGAAAGCTAGCAGTACCTACAATTCTTAGTTACATTTCTCTAAATCCAACTTTCCCACAATAGGTCTAAATATATCATTAACTCTAGAAATTTCAAATCATTATCCGCAAGAAAAATATAGTTTGTTCACTTCCCTGAGTGTGGGGAAAACAGCTGTGTTAGGCTTGCTTGCTGGTATACTGGCTGCAAGCACTTTTGTTTAATTAGTGTATGAGCACGTATTACACCACTGTGTATAGTCTATGTAAGGCTATGGGTGCTTGCCCTCAGGGCGGATGGTGGATGGTGGATGGCAGATTGCCTGCCCACCACTGTAAGGGGCCATTTAGTGGTTTGTTTGCCTGAGAGGTGTTTCCCTGCTGGTTTACTCATTCACCACTGAGAGAATCTGTTAAACAGGAATGGCCCAATGTTTCCTGGCTCCACTGTTTTTCTACCATCTTCTCAAATCCAATGTGGACCTGCCTGGCCTTGGCCACTGGCATTATACTGATGAAAAGAAGTATTAATTCATTTGTTCAACTAATATTGACTGATGGCCAACGGTATTATAACAGTATTCTGTATGTTTATGGGAAGCCATGAACAAGAAAAGATACAATCCGTGAGTTTAGGTAATTTGCATGTTAGGGCAGGTGAGCTAGGCAATGGTCAAGAGATTATATAATATTAAACATTTTTCAGCAGCAACTTTCTATAAAACGATTTAAAAAAATAAGAGTGAAGAGATTTTAAGATGGCAACGGAGCAGGTAGACATTCCAACTGCCATCCCCCAGGACCAAATTGGATTACAACTGAATTTAAGAACAATCATCCAGAAAACCAATTTTGGAGTAAATGAAGAGGAGTCTATAACCAAGGATCACAGAAGAAGTTGCATCAAGACTGGTGGGAAGGCCAGAGACGCAGAAAGAGCTGCCCCACTCCCAGGAGCCAGCAGCTGAGGATTCAGAGGAACTTTCACTGTGGAGAGTATTGTTCTGAGAGGGAGGGTCCTCAGCCCCAGGCCCAGCACGGCTGCATAGAGCCACAGAGCCTGGAAAAGCTGCCCACACAGCATTTGGAGGTGAAAAGAGCCAGGTTCCTGTCTGTAGGAAAGAGATGGGAACTCTAGGAGATGCAGGCTCAATCTAAAAGGGCCAGTACAGAAAATCTTGTTCACAGCCACTTACTCAGGGCTCCAGGGGAGGGAGGGATGAGAAGAATAAAGTGGCATGAGGAGAGTGTGAAGTTGGTGGCCCGGGGAGAGACAAGGTGGGGGACAGCTACCAGAACTCCTGCGCTCATTCTCCAATACCGCAGTCACCATCTTTCTTGGGTGTACCAGTCCCCTCTGTGTGGCATCAGCCTGGGAGAAAGCAGCTTCCCTGCCATTGGGAGTCTCTCCTGCTTCACCCTATGGAGCCTGGCCCTTCAAAGAAGTCAGCCAGGAAGCAGGGGACATGTCAGTGACTCAGTTTTCTGATGTTGAGGCTGGAGCTTTCTCCCTCATTCTCTCAAGTCTATGACTGATGCTTCTGCCTCACAGGAGACTCAGTAGAAACTTTCGGAGTGTGGGATGACCACATCTCTGGGTCACAGAGGCCACATCCACCAGACTCCTGGGCCTCAGCCTACTGAGGTCTGTGAAGAAAGACTGGACAGACTGACACCTGGGGCTGAGGGATGGAGCCACACCCACCACCCTTCCTAATACCTGAATTACCGCAGGCTCTGGAGCCTACCAGAGGTTTTTTCAGTGGCCAAGCCCAACAAGCAGACAGCAGACAGAGGCTGTAGGAGGTGGCAAATAGAGAACCTTGGCCTTTTTCTGGCTTTCCCCTAGGCCAAGTGTGAGTAAAAGCCAGCCTAGATGTGCAGTATTTTCAGGTACACCTGAACCCAGCAGAGGCATCTACAGACTCTGAATTGCTTAGAAATCCAAGAAGGTTGCTGAGGACCAGTTACTGGCAGTGTCCCTTACTACTGAGCCTGGTTCCCTCCCAGGAAGACCAGGGTCAGCACATCCAGAGGCCAGCTGCAGAGAGCATTGGTTCTGGACCTAACGAACCTTGCTAGTGGCATGTCTTAAGGGAAGGTTCATCAAACATCGGGCCCAGCTGAGGTGAGTTCTGCTCTCTGTGATCAGCACCAGCATAGCGGCTCACACATATTGGACAGGGAGGAGCTTCATAGTCAGCTGGTCTGGGTGCTGAATACCCTGCCCTGCAAGGATAGGTTTTACAGGGGGGAGGGTGAGAGCCTTGGAGCACGGACATTCAAAGTGTGGGTTCCCACGAGACTATTGTTCAGTCTGGTTTATGGGTTTAGCCATTTTCTTGGTTGGAGGGCGGGTACAGTCAGCCCCAGAGGAGGACTCTCTCAGCCTTCCCCCATGAGACCAGGGTCTCACCAGCTGAAAGAACTTCTGCAGAGGGGACTGTCAGCCCCACCCAATCTGAACCTGCTGCTCAGCTTGCTGGGGCGAAGAATAGAATTGTTGGCAAAAAAAAAAAAAAAAAGAATTGGAGTATCCAGCAGTGTCTGAGGAATTAAAGTCTGGAGTAGGGGCCACTTTCCCCATACCGAGCTCCTGACCAAAAGACCCCTGATGTAAGGGGTCCCATTAATATTGTATTCCCAAGGCCAGTTGCCCTAATCCACCAAACTAACAAGCTGTACAAGGGTTGGCGGGGTGAGGCCAGTCTGAGTCCACACTACATACAGTCTTTCTATAGAGGAGGAGGAGCAACTAAAAATTGGAGGCAAATATTACACAGCTTGGGGCTTTTATGGAGCTGCTGTCATCTCTAAGCAGAAGAAGGCTGATCCTTATACACAGGTTTACCTCTCCCACACTACTCAGGCACAGAAAACGCAAACACGAACAGAGCAGTAGCTCTAGATAGGTAGTCCGTGACAGGTTACAATGACTAATGCCAACCCAAGAAGACCTAGAACCAACACAACCAGTAGTGGGTGGCAGACAGCACCAATACTAGACTCAGCTAGCTACACAAGCAGCACACCCAAAGGAGGAGTCCAGCAGGTACCAGACACTGCAGACAGTAAGTAACACCCAACAGGACAGACACTGAATCATGTCTAATAGACATGATCAAGATTGACCCTTAGAGCCAGCCAGCCTGAAGAGATAACTGTACCTATGAAAGGACCAACTGCATTCAACACTCACAACAGGAGGGAAAATACTACCCTCAAGAAGCATTCCTAGAGCAAGAAACTCAGGTAGTCTGGAGGTCAGTACCACTGAGCCCATCTTCTTTATAAAGAAACCACAACAAATATCAAAGTCAAAGCAGAGTTACCTAATACACAGACAAAATAGATAGACAATATATATATATATATATATATATATATATATATATATATATCCCAAATGAATCAACAAGAGAAATACCCAGAAAATGATCTAAATGAAATGAAATTAACCAAACTACCAGATGTAGAGTTTAGAATAATGGTTTTTAAGATGCTTAAAAATCCTGGAGCAACAATGGATGATCACAATGAGAACTTAAACAAAGAGATAGCAAGCATCAAAAAGGACATTGAAATCATAAAAAATGAACCAGTCAGAAATAAAATATACAATATCAAAAATGAAGAATGTACCTGAAGGAATCAAGAACAGGCTGGATGAAGAAGAGTATCAAATCAGTGATTTAGAGAGGACAAGATAAATGTAAGCACAGAAGAGCAGAAAAAGAAAAAAGATCAAAAGGCTGGAGAAACTCTTAAGAGACCTCTGTGACAACATGAGGAGAAACAACATCTGCATCATAGGGTTCCTGAAAGAGAAGAGAATGAACAAGGAATAGAAAATGTTTGAAGAAATTATAGCTAAAAATTTTCTTAAATTAATGAAGGAAAAGTCACACAAGTTCGAGAAGCACAGAAAGTCCCATTAAAAATGAACCCGAGGAGGCCTACACCAAGATACATCATAATTAAAATGCCAAAGTTAAGAGACAAAGAAAGAATACTAAAAGCTGCAAGAGAAAAGCAATTCCCTACAGAGGAGCCCCCATAAAGATGACATCTGACTTTTCAGCAGAAACACTTCAGGCCAGAAGGAATTGGCAAGAAATATTTAAAGTGATGCAAAATAAGAATCTACAACCAAGACTACTTTACCCAGAAAGGTTATCATTTAAAATTTAAGGAGAAATAAAAAACTTCCCAGACAAAAAAGACTCAAGGAATTCATTACAACCAAACTAGTACTGCAAGAAATATTAAGAGGCCTGCTGTAAAAAGAGACAAGAAAAAAAAAAGAAATCCAGTAAAAACATTGTTGATTTAAAGAATAAAATGGCAATAAATAAGTACATATCAATAGCAACCTTAAATGCAAATATATTAAATGTTCCAATCACAAGACATAGGGTAGCTGCATGGATAAGAGAACAGGACCTGTATATATACTGTTGACAAAAGACCCACCTCAGAACAAAAGATACACAAAGGGTGAAAGTGAAGGGAAAGGAAAAAGTATTTTATGCAAATGTAAATAAAAGAGCTGGGTAGCAATACTTATATTGGACAAAATAGCCTTTAAAACAAAGGCTATAGTATAGTAAGGGACAAAGAAAGTCACTATATAATGATAATGGAAGCAATCCAACAAGAGGATATAACCATTGTAAATATTAATGCACCTAATATATAAAGCAGATTTTGATGGACATAAAGGGAGAGAACAACAGCATTGCTATAATGATAGGGGATTTTAATACCCCACTAACATCAATGGATAGATTCTTCAGATAGAAAATTAACAAAGAAACAATGGCCTTAAATGACACACTAGATCAACTGGATTTAATTGTTATCTTCAGAACTTTTCACCCCAAAGCAGCAGCATATACATTCTTTTCAAGTGCTCATGGTACATTCCTCTAAGATAAGCCACATGTTATGACACAATATAAGTCTCAGTAAATTTAAGAAGATTGAAATCATATCAAGTATCTTCTCTGATTACAATGGCATGAAACTAGAAATAAACTACAATAGAAAAACTAAAAAACAAACTCTTGGGTGCTAAATAGAATGTTATTAAATAATGAATGGTTTAACAATGAGATCAAGGAAGAAATAAAAATTTTCCTTGAAACAAATGAAAATGAACATATAACAACCCAAAATCTATGGGACATGGCAAAAGTAGTCCTGAGAGACAAGTTCATAGCAATATAGGCATACCTTAAGAAGCAAGAAAAATCTCAAATGAACAACTTATTCCTGCATCTAAAAGAACTAGAAAAAGAACAACAAATAAAGCTCAGAGGAAGTAGAAGGAAGGAAATAATAAAGATCAGAGGGGTAATAAATGACATAGAGGTTAAAAAAAAAGATCAATGAAACAAAAAGCTTGTTTTTTGAAAAGATAAATGAGATTGACAAACTTTTAACTAGACTGATCAAGGAATAAAGATAGAGAATCCAAATAAATAAAATTAGAAATAAAAGTAGAGAAGTAATAAGCTCCAAAAAATAAAAAGGATTGTAGGAAAATACTATGAAGATTTATATGCCAAAAAATTGGACAAACTAGGCAAAATGGATAAATTCCTAGAAACAATCTTCAGGGGTCTCAAACTCGCAGCCCGGATTGTGCTTGTTGTACTGATTTTTTGTTTGTTTTCAACTGCAGTGAGAAAAGTGTTGCGCAACAGTTGCCTTTTGTAGACCTAGTGCGGCCCACCGAACGGCTGTGATCTTGCTCTGTGGCCCACATGCTGAGTTGAGTTTGAGACCCCTGATCTAGAAGAATCAGAAAACTTAAACAGACCAATTACAATAAGTGAAATTAAAACTGTTATCAAAAAACTCCCAGCAAACAAAAGTCCTGAACGATGGCTTCACAGGCAAATTATACTGTCACGGTGACAATGAACTACTCAGAGACCAGATGAAATGCTCCAAGGAGCCAAGGGGAGGTAACAGCCCTGGTCAGCAGACTGAAGGACTGAAGCCCTGTCCCTGGCCTTACTCAGATATTTATTAGCCAGTACAAATAACTCAAGGAATCAGACAGCAGAAGTTTTCAAGGGGTGAAATAAAAGGCAAGGAACATGCTCACTTCTAATCTATGTTCTGAGAGCTTAAAAATTTCTTGTTGCTGAATCTTATCCTGCTGTTTTGCTGTTTCCAGCATGCACTGTTTCCAGTACTGGGTTAGAGAGGACCCTCAACTCTCTTCCATTCACGGTTTTTGCCCTTTGTAACCTTGCTCTCTCTAACTGTCATAATAGCTCTGCATATTTTCTTAGCATATTTCTACATTTTACCAACATTCAAAGAAGAACTAACATCTAACCTTCTCAAGCTATTTCAAAAAATTTAAGAGGAGGGAACACTTTCGAAGCTCATTTTATGGGGCAAGTATTATCCTCATTCCAAAACCAGGTAGAAGTACTACAAAGAAAAAAAACTATAGGCCCATATCCCTGATGAACATAGATGCTAAAATTCTCAACAAAATATTAGCAAACTGAATCCAGCAATACATTAAAAAGATAATACAACATAAGCGAATGACAAGATAATCTGGACACGTTTTCTTTGAATATATGTACCCTGATTTATTGATGTCACCCCATTAACATTAATAAAAATTTATATAAAAAATAATACATCATGATCAAGTGGGACTTATTCCAGGGAGGTGAGGCTAGTACAATATTTTTAAATCAATAAATGTGATTCATCACATAAACAAAAAGAAGGAGAAAAATTACATGATTATATAAATAGAAGCAGAAAAAGCATTTGTTAAAATCCAGCAACCATGTATGATCAAAACTCTCAGCAAAGTGGGAATACAGGGAACATACCTCAACATGATAAAGGCCATCTATGACAGACCCACAGCCAACATCATACTCAATGGGCAAAAGTTAAAAGCTATCCCCTTAAGGTCAGGAACAAGACAGGGGTGCCGCCTTTCACCACTCTTAATCGACATAGTCCTGGAAATCCTAGCCACAGCAATCAGACAAGAAGAAGAAATAAAAGGCATTCAAGTTGGAAAAAAAGAGATAAAACTATCATTATTTGCAGATGATATGATATTGTATATAGAAAACCCTAAAGTCTCAGTCAAAAAACTACTGGACTTGATAAATGAATTCAGCAAAGTGGCAGGATATAAAATTAATACTCAGAAATCAGAGGCATTTTTATACACCAACAATGAACAGTCAGAAAGAGAAATTAAGGAAACAATCCCCTTCACTATTACAACCAAAAAATAAAGTACCTAGAGGTAAATTTAACCAAGGAGGTTAAAGATTTGTACTTGGAAAATTAAAAAACATTGATAAAAGAAATCAAGGAAGATACAAACAAGTGGATGCATATACTGTGTTCATGGTTCGAAGAATAAACATCATTAAAATGTCTATATTATCCAAAGCAAATTATCAATTCAATGCAATACCAATTAATATACCAATGACATACTTTAAAGATATAGAACACATATTCCAAACATTTATATGGAACTAAAAAAGAACATGAATAGCCTCAGCAATCTTAGAAAGAAGAATAAAGTGGGAGGTATCACACTTCCTGATATCAAGTTATACTACAAGGCCATTGTACTCAAAACAGCCTGGTACTGGCATAAGAACAGGCATATAAATCCAGGGAACAGAACAGAGAACCCAGAAATAAACCCACAGCTCTATGGACAACTGATATTTGACAAAGGATGTAAGGTTATACAATGGAGTAAAGACAGCCTCTTTAATAAATGGTGTTGAAAAAATTGGACAACTACCTGCAAAAAAATGAAACTAGACCACCAATTTACACCATTCACAAAAATAAACTCAAAATGGATAAAAGACTTAAATGTAAGCCGTAAAACCATAAGCATCTTAGAAGAATACATAAAGCAGTAAAGCTCTCTGACATCTCTCGCAGCAATATATTTGCTGATTTATCTCCATGGGCAAGTGAAATAAAAGACAGGATAAACAAATGGGACTATATTAAACTGAAAAGCTTTTGCACAGCTAAAGACAATAAGAACAGAATAAAAAGACAAACTACACAATGGGAGAACATATTTGACAATACGTCTGATAAGGGGTTAATAACCAAAATTTATAAAGATTTGTAAAACTCAACACCAGGAAGACAAACAATCCAATCAAAAATGGGTAAAAGAAATAAATAGTGACTTCTCCAAAGAGGCATACAGATGGTCAATGGGCATATGAAAAAATGCTCCACATCACTAATCCTTAGAGAAATGCAAATTAAAACCACAATGAGATATCACCTCACACCAGTCAGAATGGCGCTCATCAACAAAACGACACAGAATAAGTGCTGGCGAGGATGTGGAGAAAAGGGAATCCTCCTGCACTGCTGGTGGAATGCAGACTGGTGCAGCCACTGTGGAAAACAGTATGGAGATTCCTCAAAAACTTGAAATGGAACTGCCTTTTGACCCAGCTATCCCACTTTTAGGACTATACCCTAAGAATACCATAGCACTGTTTCAAAAGGAGAAATGCATCCCCATGTTTATGGCAGCATTGTTCACAATAGCGAAGATCTAGAAACAGCCCTAGTGTCTCTCAGTGGACGAGTGTCTCTCTTGGTACATATATACTATGGAATACTACTCAGCCATAAGAAATGATGACATCGGATCATTTCCAACAACATGGATGGATCTTGATAATATTATACTGAGTGAAATAAGTAATTCAGAAAGAACTAAGAACTATATGATTCCATACGTAGATGTGACATGAAAATGAGACTCAGAGACATGGACAAGAGTGTGGTGGTTACCAGGGGCTAGGGGGTGGAGGTAGGAGAGGGGTTTGGGGGGAGGGAAGGGGCACGAAGAAAGCCAGATAGAAGGTGATGGAAGACAATTTGACTTTGGGTGATTGTTATACAACATAATCAAATGTAAAAATAACCTGGAGATGTTTTCTCTGAACATATG
Organism: Saccopteryx bilineata; assembly: GCF_036850765.1. Taxonomy (NCBI): domain Eukaryota; kingdom Metazoa; phylum Chordata; class Mammalia; order Chiroptera; family Emballonuridae; genus Saccopteryx; species Saccopteryx bilineata. The sequence goes on along the minus strand of NC_089499.1, from coordinate 54,413,121 downwards.
TACCTTGATTTATCAATGTCAGCCCATTAAAATTAATAATAATTAAAACATAATAATAAAATTAAGAAACTGAAAAAAAATATTTTGGTGCATGTGGGAACCAAATGAAGGAAAAAGCTGGAAACCAGAGTGATATGTTCAAAGGTTAAAAGGAATTGCAATAAATATGAACTAAGTTTAAAAATAAGGCAGCAAATGAAAAAAAACAAAGAGACATGGGCAAGGACAAATTTATGGGTCCTTATATTGCAGGATTTAGATTTTATTGTAAATCTTAGTGATAGCTATTGGTTTGAACATGGGGAAGCTTGCTATGATAATACAGTTTTAAAAAGGTTTAATTGGGTTGCTTTCTGGAAAATGAATTTTCACAAGCAACAGTGGATAGTGCAAACTAGTGAGGGATTGTCCAGTAGACCAAAACAGATAGAATTGTCCAATTAGGGTTGATGTAGTAGAAGTTGAAAATAGTTCAATTCAGGATAAATTTGTCAACCGCCAGAACTTGATGGTGCATTTTCTTGTCTTAGAGTTGGGGTGGATGTTGATTAAAAGAAGAATTCGATGCTTTTTAGTTTAGGGATTTGAATAGCTAGGTGGACACGTTGTTCTTATCTGAAATAGAGAAAATATGGGGTGGAAAAAGAAGGTTTAGATTTTGGGCATAAAGATGTATAATTCTGTTTTTCACAGCCCTGTTCATTACAATGCCAGCCTCAGGCCACAGACATGTCAATCTCGCTGAGGTCACGATGAGCATATATCTGACTTTTAGAACAATGTCCAACTTTCCCAAAGTGATTGTACAGACTCATCTGATGAGTAGAGCTCCCGTGCTCCACATATTTCCTACAAAGAGATTTTAAAAATTTTGCAGATCTCTTGAGTGTGTGTTGATATCTAACAGTGTTCTAATTTGCATTTCCCCAATTAAAGTGAGGTTAAACACCTTTAAAAATAATAATAACTCTAGAATTTTGTTTTAGGTGTGTTTGTGCTCACATGCAGTAGAGTGCAAATATAGTCTCTCTTGAACCTGTACTTTTATTTCTGTTATATCAGTCTCTGGTTGTAGCTGTTTGTTTAGCATTCATGTGTAGGGAAAAAAAATCATATTCAATGAAAAATTATGCATCCTCCTTAGGTTACCTTTGGTAATTATTAGATCCAAGCTCTATTCATTATCTCTGAACTACTCTGCAACTCTTTGAAAGTTGTAGGTAACTGATTGATTTATAAAGTCTTCTCTATTCAGTAGTGATTTTAATTAACTTTCTCCTGTGCAAAAACCAGCCTTGTCCTCATTTCCAATTCATCTCAACATTTTTTTTTTACATCATGTGATTTTTTTGCTCTTTTGACTTTTCCTTTGAATCAGTTAAAACATCAGCCTGGTTCCCTCATATCATATGAATAAAATAAAATCTTTAATAAGTGTACATTTTCAGATCTGTATGAGAGTCATGGTTTTCTCTTGTCCTGCAAATTATCTATTAATGCACCTCTCACCAATGGCTCATACTGAACCCCCTGCTTTTTTCATAGAAACTGTAGTCAAGTTTTGCTTCTCAAATTCTGCATTTGATAATGTGACTGTAACATTTTATTTCATATGATGCCAGTTTTCCTGGAAAATTCTAGATTCTCATGTGAAACAGCTAGAATCAATTTTGCCAATACAATTACAGATTCAAAAGTCAAATGATTAATATTATACTGCAGCGCCAAGAACATTACATCTTCCAGGTGGAAGGGAACATTTCTTAGCTGTTCGAATCATCAGTCTTTGAGTTTCTACAAGCCTTTAAGTAAAATTTCAGACACTGATACACAACAGAATTAGTTTGTCAATAATAAATAATATCAGTGAGTGTTTTCAAGCAAATTTATTTATTGCCTCTATTCTCAGAAGTGTATAATTCAGGATTAAGGTTCTGAGAGATTGAAACTCATTATTCTTTAGGGGAAACCTATGTAAAGCTATATTCTAAAGCTATCTTGTAAAAATCATTAGCTTCCAACTCACAAATTAGAGTGGCTCATTTTTGTCTTGTCGCTGAGAAAGAAAACAGACTTCACTGACAATAATAAACAAATATATCATTGGTAAAAGTGTTTAAATATTTTAAAAATTGTGATTTGTAACAAAAATTGTAATGTTTTAATATTTCCAGACCAGTATCATGGCAAACACTTTTTCTTTTTTTTTTTTTTATTTTATTTTATTTTTTTTTATTTTATAATTTTATTTTTTTAATGGGGTGACATCAATAAATCAGGATACATATATTCAAAGATAACAAGTCCAGGTTATCTTGTCTTTCAATTATGTTGCATACCCACCACCCAAAGTCAGATTGTCCTCTGTCACCTTCTATCTTGTTTTCTTTGTGCCCCTCCCACCCCCTATCCCTCTCCCATTCCCCCCTCCCCCCCGTAACCACCACACTCTTATCAATGTCTCTTAGTTTCACTATTATGTCCCACCTACGTATGGAATAATACAGTTCCTGTTTTTTTCTGATTTACTTATTTCGCTTCGTATCATGTTATCAAGATCCCACCATTTTGCTGTAAATGTTCCGATGTCATCATTTCTTATGGCTGAGTAGTATTCCATAGTGTATATGTGCCACATCTTCTTTATCCAGTCATCTATTGATGGGCTTTTTGGTTGGCAAACACTTTTTCTAATCATAAAACATTAATTGATTATAAGGTATCATTTGGTGTAAATAATTAACACATAAATTATTAAATCATGTACATTTAATAAGGCACAATTAATTAACAAAAACTAAATTAATCTACCATTTATTTTGTAATACTTTTAAAAATATTATGCCAAACCTTGCATATTTTAATATATTATAATTCAGTTTTTGAATGTGAAATGTGAATATGTTAGAGGAAATATAGATGAAAACAGTCTTTACTACAAAATGGAAATTTTGAAGATCACAGATTTGATAATAATATACCTAATGTACTTATAACATCAATGAGAACCACGTGCATAAGTAGACTTGTGAGATGAATCGTGATAACTGATTTTCTCTGACAATGATGCAGATTCAAATCTTATACAAAACTTATTCTTAGAGGTGGGTGGATGATGATTAAAAGAGAGAATTACATGCTTCCTAGTTAGGGATGTGAGTAGCTCAGTGAGCACATTGTCCTTACCTGAAATAGGAGAGACTTGGTATGGGAGAGAAGGTCATGAGGCTAGAGTAGCAAAGGATATCTCTGTTTATAATAATTTGCTTCCAGAATTCATATTTTGTCTCAGGCGTGCGTTCTTACCTGCATGCAGTAAAAGGTAACTACAGTCTCCCCTGAACTTGATCTTTTATTTCTATTAATCAGTGTCAGGTTGTAGTTAAGTAGCAATCATGTGTAGAAAAACTTGTATTCAATGGAAAACCATTCATCTTTTTTATGTTACCATCTACAGAGTGCTTACTTTAAAAGTCTTAGTTGAACCTGCTGTTTTCAGGATGGGTGGGCATTTTTGGTCATGTTTAAAGCAATTCTGAAACAAAATATTTATCATTGAGAGACTTTGGACTGGACTTGAGGATATGAAGCTATCTTGACAAGGTCTCTCATTTGTGATTCCCCATTTGTGGGAGAGAAAGTGTTTTGTTTTTGGAGACTTGGGGCTGCCTCCCCTCCTTATATTAGATTACCCTTTGGATTGACTTTTGATTTTCTTCAAATAAAGCACCAAGCAATAAATGGGCATTTTCATACTTCTATCAGCTTTTTGCTTGAAGGAGAGGTCCCTTGTAATACTATCCAGTTTAGTTTCAAAACCACATTGTTCTGATGATTGCAGGTACACCACAGAGGTGGTTTGGCCTTACGAAAGAGTCTTTGTATGTCTTACAGTTTCAAGGTGCCATTCCAAGGTCAAAATGAAAGAGGTGGAGCCCCATTCCTAACAGCTCTTAAAAACCCATGGTAATAGAGTCACAACTCTCTTATAACATTTACTACCATAGGAAGCACAGTTTTCTTTATGCTGTATAAAAACTATTTTAAAAAGAAACAAACATTTCTAATCAAAGAGGTTTTTCAAAGGAGTTCTGCAAAGCTTACGTGTTCTTTCTCTTTGGGATAATATATAAGATCTATCTCTGGAAAGAGTCATCCACATCAAATCATGTTCTTCTTCCTTCAGGGAAAAAAAGTCATGTTTGGTCAATTCTACTTCCTTCCTGAGGAAAAGCTAAATCATTGCTTGGATTGTCCAGACAGTCTCAATCCCAAGAGTGTTTTATGGAAAATTTCTTGTTATTGAAGATTGCACCGGGTGATGTCTAGTTAATGATTCTATTTTAATAATCTCTACCATATTTATTTTTAACCTTTGCCATAAAAGGGAATGGCTTAATTTGACTAAAGTTAACGTAGTCAAGTATTTCTACTTGGAGGATTTGGGGAAAGGGAGAAGTAAGAAATTGTTTCACCCTCTTCTCTCTTGTTCCTGGCACTCAAATTCAGGACAGTTTGTGGGTGATAAAGATGAGAAGAGAGAAGAGTACATTTTGTTCTTCTGTAAGTTCCAGAGCCTGTTGGAAGAAAAGTAGCTTATACAGCCTAAATTTTGAAACTGATAAAATGGAGGAAAACTAGTGCAAGATTTCTGCAAAATAAACCTTTGGTGCTACTGTTGGACTGTGATATTAGATATCTCTTATGTTTGAATGCCTTTGTCAGGAAAGGGTAAATGGCAGCTTGCCTGGCTCCCTGCAAAAGACCATAGGTCAGTTACTGCTGATCTAAATTAAAATGTTTTAAGCATTGTTTTCCATTGGCATTATTTAGGGCATAAGTGGATAGTTTGATAATGAGAACCACAATATACTTAAAGATGGCTTGTGAAACTAGAAAGAAATCAATAATTTTGACTATGTTTCCTAAATATAGGCAATACCTGAGAAATATATTCAGAAGTAATCTTAATCTTCATAGCAGTGAAGTGACCCCAGGTTAATTTTAGCAGTGAGAAAATTAGGCAACGAGTTTTGTCCAAAGAGTACTGATAGCATCATTGAATATCAGTTTTTCCTTCTATATGGGTGTAAGTTTAATCAGTATGCATTAGCATATGAGACAGATACCAAAAAAATCAAAGAGTATTATCAAAAGTACATATGCCTCATCTTTAAATTTCAGCTGAATTAATAAAATTATGTTCTTCTCAGTAATTTCCCAAATGGCAACTCTAAGAGATATTGGAATAATCAAGTGCAGCAATTTGCAATTTTTTTTCATATAATGGCACACATAAGCTGATTACAAAAATTCTGCAATCTAACAAGAAAATAGACATAATTTTGATTCATTTATACTTATGGCCATTGTTGTTTTGGCTGTTGTCATTTTCTTTTTTTCATTTGACAATCTAAAGGAAAAGAGGTCAGTGACCTCACTAAATAGTCAGGTATTGCATGTGTTAAAAATTCTTGAGATGTGGGACACTGGTTGAAAATTGCTGATCTAATGTATTATGAGCAGAATTCTTTTTCAGGATAACTTAAACTGAGAAACCAGGCTTACAGATGTTATATTCTAATATTTCACTAAGTTTTTAGATAGAGGGAAATAGAAAATCTCTTGTACCAAGATTCACTATAATCTCCTCTCCAGCTAAACTGATCTTGAAAGCAGCAAAATCATGCATTTTCAAAGTATTCCTTTTAATCTTTGAAAAAGAGTGTCAATAGAACTGTACTATTATTTAAAGAAGAAAAAATAAATATGATTTTTGGCATCACTTTCAAATTTGAATTTAGAGAACTAGTTAGCAAAATTATGAAACAAATTCTTTTTCTACATTAAAAAAAATGTTTTTGCCTGACCTGTGGTAGTAGAGTGGATAAAGCATCGACGTGGGATGCTGAGGTCATCAGTTCAAAACCCTGGGCTTACCTGGTCAAGGCACATATGAAAGTTGGTGCTTCCTGCTGTTACTCTCTCTCTCCCCCACTCTGAAATGAATAAATTTTAAAAAGTACTATACTTTTTAAAAATGTATATTTTTTAACAACTAAAATTTTTGTCTGGAATTTAATACTGTAATTCCATAAATAAACATTAGTTGATAATTTTTTTTTCGACTCAGGTTTGGGGAAATTATCTATTTTCCATTCCTGTAATAGGAGCAATTAATATTTATATACTCTTTTAACAGATTGCAAGGTAGAAATCATGAAATTCAAATATATCTCTATTCTTTTAAAAGTAATATTTATCTTAAAAGTAATGATAATTAATGATATAATAACTAACAATAAAAACCAGGTGGTCAGATGAAAGTGATGCAATCAGAGTGAGTTTTTGGTATACAACAAGCATGAGAAATGCTGCATAAAAGTATGAGAAATGCTATGTATTGAAAACTAAAATTCTGTAGGTATTGACTGATGATGACAGCCTTCCTTTAACTTCATAACTTTTAAAAATTATCATTTAAAAATACTTACGTACACCAAAAATATTAGTTTTGTCTTTTATCACCAGTTTGAACAACAACAAAAGCCTTTCTACTAGTTTTCCTTTGGGCTGTCATTTTTCCAGGGCAGAAACGGTGACAAATTATCCAATTTCACAAAACTGAAGCTAGTCCACTGTTCTCTATTCAATCGAAGGCACAATTCATCTATGAAGTGTTCTCATTGTGTGTTTCATGTAGAGAAAAAGCTAATATGTCCTAAACGTGCTGCAGTTATTTTCCATTTCTCCTGGTTTCTGCAGCAATAAAAGGGGAGAGAGTTAAACATTTATTTACTTGTCAGAGTGGACAAAATTCTTCAAAAAGAAAGATTATATGCTACCTGAACCACTTTAGCAATTTTAGCAATCTAAAGGGGAAAAAAATTTTTGATTTCTGTTTAGCTGCTTTATTTTTTTATTCTGTCAGTTATACTGGGATTTTTTTATTTTTTTAGACATTTCCCTCCCTCAAAATTAAAGGGTTGTTTTAGAACCATTTTACAGTGTTTCTCAAAAAACTAAGGTTCTTTACTTTTAAAGTAAAATTCTTTACTACTTATTCTGTACTGAAATTTACAAGTTCAGGGTATGTCTATAGGTGTTCAGATAATAGGTACATTCTGGTTAAGTGCACACTTCAGATGTTTAGTAGCTACGTATGGCTAGCGTCTACTCTATTGTACAATGGAGATATAAGACATTAAGACATTTTCATCATGACAATGTTCTATTGCAAAGGACCTATGATTATATTAATCACAGTAAAATCATATCTACAAGTTCTCCAAATAGCAGTTATTTGTTGTATACTCATTCAGACCACTTCTTTCTGTGATTGTACTTTAAGGATAAGTCTTTGAACTTGAGTTCTTCTTATCTTAGCTGGATATGAACTCTTCCAAAGTTTTGTTCTTCAGATGGGATCACATCTTGCAAAGAAGTTTCAACCCTATTTACTTTTCAGTGTTTAGATTTTTAAGTGTTTTTTATGGAAGTTAACATGAATACAGAAAAGTGCGTGCACTTCAGTAAGTGGTCTCAAAGTAAACACACTCATGGGCCCTCAACAAGATTAAGAAATAAAACACCTTTTAGTATAATTTTACTTGCTGAGTAATTAATGTTTTTGAAAGACTAGATGTTTAGTTTTATTTCTGTTTTTATATGATTAAATTTATACAATTAAATTATTGATTTTATTTTATTTTTCTCATTTTCCTTTATGATGCTCATGATTTTGGTCTCTTTTGTTAATTATATTAATTCTCCCCTTCCCCAAGTCATGGTTTGGGAATATGGATGGAGTTGAGGGGGAAGTAGCCAAGGGCCAAATGATAAAAATTGAAGTAACCATGTGTTGTCAGTTGATACTTTGTCAGTTAATATTGGCATCCTCTACACTGAAAATCTGAACCACACATCTAAATGGTAAACTAGAACCACACACTAAGTGATAGTAGCCCTGTTATTATTTTTTTAGAGTAAACTTTTCATTATATATAGCACTCATGTGGAAATGTACACAGTCAGAAATTGGTGACTTTTCATGTTATTGAATATTCTTCCAAATTTAAAAAAACATTAAGGTGTTCCACCAATAATGTACCGACATGTAGATAAGTAACCCTGTTGTAGGATTTCTGGCTTTTTTCCCCCTAGTCTTTTTAACACTTCCCCTACAAAGCTGCAAAGATAAATTTACCACCATTTCTAATTTTTTTTTAAAGGCAGAATTTCTGGATCAAAAGACATGTGCATTTCAAAAAATAACTTTTTGTTTTGTTTTAGAATAGTTTTAGATTTACAGAAAAATTGCAAAGGTTCTATAGACAATTATCATATATATCACAGCAAGTTCCCCTATTAACATTTAACATTAATATCGCACATTTGTCATGAACCAATACTGAGATGTTAGTACAGACTTTATCCAGATTTCTTGACTTATCATCTGATGTCTCTTCTCTGGCTCAGGATCCCATCCAGGCCACCACCTTGCATTTACTTGTCTTGTCCCACTGGTATCCTCTGGGCTGGGAAGGCTTCTCAGACTTTCCTTGTCATTAATGAGCCTGACAGTTTTGAGGAGTCCCGATCAGGCATCCTGTAGACTATCTCTCAATTAGGGTTTGCCTGATATTTTCCTTTTTTTTCTAAATTGAGATACAATTGACATATAATATTTTATTAGTTTGAGGTATACAGTATAATGATTTGATATACATATATATTGTATATATCCAAATTATTACCACAGAAAGTTTAATTAACATTCATCACTATACATAGTTACAATTTTTTTCTTATGTTGAGAGCTTTTAAGATCTAACCTTTTAGCAACTTTCAAATATACAATATAGTAGTATAAACTCTAGTCATCACGCTGTACATTCCAGTCCCAGAACTTATTTATATTGTAAGTGGAAGTTTATACCTTTACACCCCTTTCACACATTTGACAATCACCTTTGAGTTCAGGTTTTCTTCTTTTTTAGACTCCACATTTAAGTCATACCATACAGAATTTGTCTTTCTCTGCCTGACTTATTTCACTGAACATAATGCCCTCAAGGTCCATTCATGCTGTTGCAAATGGCACAATTCCCTTCTCTTCTATGACTAACATTTATTTATATATGTATATATTTTCACATCTTCTTTATCCCATTCATCTGTTGATGGGCCCTTATGGTGTTTTCATATCTTGGCTGTTATGAATAATGATGCAATCAATATGGCAGTGTGTATAGCCCTTTGATACCCTGATTTTATTTCCTCTGAGTATGTATCCAGGAGTGGAATTGCTGGATCATATGGTAGTTCTATTTTCAACATTTTGAGGATGCTTCATACTGTTTTTGATAGTGGCTATACCAATTTATATTCCCACCAACAATTCATAAGTCCTTCTTTATTTTCATATTTTTGCCCATACTATTATTTTTTTTAATTCTGTGGCTTTGCTATTTGAAAATATAAGGTTTGGTCAGTATGGATTTGAAGGTATTTTCTAAATTTGATGTAATAATATTTATAAATAAATTTTTTGTGATGTGAAAAATTTTTTTATAGAGTTGACACTTGCTATTCATAATTTTAAATTTTTTCTTTATCAACTCAGATACAAGTATTCTATAGCAAGTGTTGAATTAACTAGGTGATAAAGATACATCACTGAGTACGTGGCATACTGCAAATTCACTAACTCTTTCATGTATCAGTTATGTATTTTAGAAATGGCAAGCTTCTGTATGCCTTGTGAAGATGACATAACAAATGATATCTTTTTTGTTACTAGGTATGGGAGTATACTTTTATTTCCTAAGAAATTATATCTAAAATAAAATTTCACTGAGTCAGTATGAGAAGTAAGCCGGTCTTAATCATCAGGAGCTTAAAAGCAATGCTTCTTTAATTATTTATTTTTTATTCTTTTTTTTTCTTAAGTGAGAAGCAAGGAAGCAGAGATACAGATTCCCTCATGCGCCCTGTCAAAGATCCACCTGGCAAACCCCCTACGGGACAATGTTCTGTCCATCTGGGGCCATTGCTCCATTGCTCGGCAACTGTGCTATTTTAGCACCTGAGGCAAAGCCATGGAGCCATCCTCAGGGCCCAGGCCAACTTGTTCCAATCAAGTAATGGCTGTGGGAGGAGAATAGAGAGATAGAAGGGAGGAGGGAATGGTGGAGAAGCAGATGGTCACTTCTCCTGTGTGCCCTGGCTGAGAATTGAACCTGGGACATCCACACACTTGCTCGATACTCTACCATTGAGCCAACCAGCCAGGGCCTAATAATTTCAAGTAAAAATTAAATGCAACTGATTTCCAAAAGTACTCATCACAGTTTAATTTACTGTATATGCAGGGCCTTTCATTGAGTATTCATAGGCTCTTAAGACTATACTTTCAGGGATCATTTCTATAGTTTGTTCATAGGCTCTTAAGATGAGCTGTAGAATATTTGAACTCTCTGAAATAGTATGAAAAACTTTTGATTATAAAATCAAAAGTATAATATAATTTTGATTATATTATATCTGTGTTTATTTCTATATTGGGATGATACACATCTTTGGTCATATAAATTAATCTATTTTTTCAATTTGACATCTTTGCTCAATCTCTGCTACCACTGCCATCTTTCAAGACCTCAGCATCCCAACACAAACTGGATCATGGCTCGTAGTGCTAAAGCCATCTATTGCATAATCATTAGAGAGCATTAGTGGTTATTGAAAATACAAGGTGGAGATGAATAGAAACATTTCATATGATTATCATGTTAATTCCTTCTAGTGCCTCACATCTGAATCTACTCCAGCTGGCAAAATATATCCCTTGCCTCTCTCTTCACTTGAACCTATAGTGTCCCTGTTCTTTGGAATGTGCTTTCCTTATCCTGTTCAAATAGACAACTCTATTTATACTTTATAATTTGATTAAGATATTCCTTTTCCTTCCCCAGGAATCCTTCATAGGCTGGATGTTACTTTGTGTGTGTTTCTCTAATACCTGGGCATATCACTATCATTATAATTACCACAGCATATGTGTGGAATGTTAGGATTCATGTGCGTGGATGTGTGTGTCATATTTCTCTTGACAGAAAGCTCCTTGCAAGTAGAGCCCATGTTATTAATTATATCCCTAGTATCAAAGGATATAAAGTGCCTGATTAATCAAAAGTGTGGCATAACTATATGGCAACAAATGAATGACTAAAGGAAAGAAGTTTTTCAAGTCTGCTCATTAACTAAAAATCATTTATTTCAATTAGAGTTGTATTTATGTATACACACATTAAAGACATCATTTTTATTATAATAACATGACTTCTGAGTTATATCACTTTATGAACTTGCCCTGCAAACTTTTTCATGGTAAGGGTATGAAAATCACACATCACATCAGGCTGGACCCCTTTACCCCAGCCTTTGAAGAAAACAGAAAGGTCGGTTTTACAACTGAGGAGTGGGAGGATTTGTCAGCTGGCAGGTGGATGCCAAGCAACATGCTGCTGTGTCACCCAGACTGACCGGTATTGCACACTTGGGGAAAACCGTGGCACCTCTTTGACCCTCAGTTTCACCTCTTCAAGGTAAAAAATAATAATGGCCCATCTACAGAAAAACACTCTGTTTTGATAGATTGCCTACAAACCTCCTGCAATGTAGTTTTTTGTTTGAATTCTTGAGGAAGAAAAGGAAAGGAAGCTAAAATGAAAGAAGGCAGAGAATGAGAAAGAGAATTAAAACTACAAAAATAGTAGACTGTAATATTTCCTATTTTCTATTTTGCTATTTTCACTTTTTAAGTATGATATTTAGTGACTACAAAGTATTCCTTAACATGGCTATATAAAATTGATAAAGGAACTTCTGTATTTATCCAACTATATGCAGTGTGTCCTTGAGCATGGAGCTTTTTCTGTGTTGGAAATCATATCCTCACTATTGATTCCCAGGAATAGAGGCTTCTGATATACAACCCCAGGGCTCTCTTCCTGTTTGCATTGCTATTAGCACTGTATCGACCACTCTCTCACCAGCAACTCTCTAACAACTTATGTTTTAGAATAACCTTCTTTAGCGACAATGGAAACTGCCTTGTCAACCTTCATACACTAGTTGGACCTTCTTCTTGTGCTCATGGGGAGTTTTTGATGATTGACCATCTATTGATTCCTCCTGAAGAAGAAACAGTTTAACAATTAGTCTTGGTGGCATTTCTGACATCTCAGAGAGATGTAGCTGTGTTTGAAATGATGAAGCTCATGACTTGAGACACATGCCTTTAGGAGATAACTCATCTTTGAGAATTCAACAAGTGACACTCACGTACAGTAAACAAGTTTATGTCTGTGTCTGTGTGTAAATTGATTTGTGATTATATTTTCCACACACAGAAAACCTTATTTATTTTGACTATATTATGCAGATACTGCTATCTATGTGGTGCAGAGAAGATGCTATGTAATGTGCCCATCTCAATACCACAACGGAAAGAACTTGTTTGCCCGCCATGTTCATCATTGGGGGCCACATTTCCCCAGAGTGAGAATTAGTCCCTTCCACAGAGTCTTCTTCTGAGTGAAGAATGAACTCTTTCAGGGTTCCAGCAAACCAGTTACCATGTCACATTTTTAGTGAACTAAAATTCTCAATCCAGAGAAGAAAATGAAAGTTCTGTATTCCATGCCTTTACCTTTGTACAGAATTATCTCAATAAGGAATGTCTAAGGGCATAAATTCTAGGGAGTAATTCCTGGATTCAAATTTTTTCTCCATAAAGCATAAAATCTTCTGTGTCTCAGTTTCCTCATAGGCTTATTATGAGAATTAAAGTAATTTATACATATTAAGTACTTAGAACTTAAATACTAACAAGCACTCAATAAGTACTATAATATAATTAGTGTTATTGTCATTATTAATTTGATGAGCTTCTGGAAAAAATGTACATCTGCATTTCTTGAGGTTGAGACGTGAGTCTCCCTCTGAAGCCTGATACTCTCTGCAGTAGTAATAAACCCTGGGAAAATCCAGTTAGTAGACAAGAATTATGGCCATTAATTTAAAAAAGAGAGCAGTGTAGATAATCCCATTTATGCAGTTTTTTCTTGTGTCACTCCATTTGAGCCTCTAGGAACATAAAATTTTAGCTCTCTAGTGTCCTGAAGTAATAAATTGTATAACCCAGAAAATAACTGCATTTGATAGGGTCCTATTTAGCTCACTGGCTTTTGGCTTTACAGATACAAATACAGTACAGAGCTAATAATTAGGAGAGCTGTGTTCAAGACAAATTCTACCTTGTTATGTATTATTTGATGTGGGCTATTTACTGTGAGGAACCAAGATGTGCTGGTTGAACCTCAGAGACAAAAAGCTGATTTTTTTTGCCCTGGTCAGATGGCTCAGTGGTAGACCATTGGCCTGGCATGTGGAAGTACCAGGTTTGATTCCCAGTCATGATACACAGGAGAAGCAACCATCTGCTCTTCTCTCTCCCTCTCTCTTCCCCTCCCACAACCATGGCTTGGTTTGAGCAAGTTGGCCCCAGGCACTGAGGTTGGCACCATGGCCTCGCCTCAGCCACTAAAGTGGCTTGGTTGCTGAGCAACGGAGCAGTGGCTCCAGATGGGTAGAGCATCACCAGGTACGGGGCTTGTTAGGTGGATCCTGGTCGGGGCACATGTAGGAGTATGTCTCTGCCTCCCCTCCTCTCACTTAATTAAAAAAAACCCAACAGCTTTTTATCTGAACTTCTTGTCTAAAGTAGAACAGTATTTTGATTGTCCATTGGCACATTGATTTCAGTGGAGCTACATCTGATTCAGCAGTTAGGGTTTAAAGTCGCACTTAAGGTAAAAACCATATCTAGTAAAAATTGCTTTTAGCAATCCATTAAGTTGGACTTAAAGTGCAGTGTAAATAAATTTAGGTACAACTCCCCACAGTGAAATATGTATATGGAAAATGCATATATTTAATCTAGAATGACACTCTGTACACACAGCGAGGTTCACATTGAGAGGGGTTCCCAAGGCCTGATAAAGTTAATTTGTGTCTCCCCGTATATGTCCTCCTGATAATACTCAGTTCATGGAAGGGGAGACAGATTCACTCAGGCTACTTCAGTTCTTGTTTTTCACCTTCTCTCTGTCCCTCCAAATTGTACACATAGAATATTGTATGTTAAATGCACAAGTGATGTGGCTACTCAATAAGTAAGGTTAGTTCTGTATTCATCGGGGATATGTCACTGAGACAAGCTGGGATTCAAGTTGCCCATGGCCGCTGAGTCCTGCACGTCACAGAACCAGGGTCTGAGGGTTAGAAACGTGTCTTTTATTCAAATGGCCGATAATCTGAGAAGGCAGAGAGCCAACAATTCATTCAAATCCTGACTGACAGTCTCAGCTAGCTGGCCAGTTTCTATACTTTTGAGGGTGGTTGGTAATTTATTGAAGAGCATGCAGTTAGGGACGTAGCCGTGTGCAGGAGGTGGGGGTTCAGTGGGCAGGAATGTTTGCTGGCTACTCTTCTGATGTTAACACAGGTCCAATCAGCATGAGCCCATTTGGCACCAGCTCCAGGACAGCCAGGCCTGGAGCCTCTGAGACCATCTGCCTCTAGAAGTACATTGTGAAGGAGACTCCCTGCTCTCCTTGGGAGACGAAGGAAAGAGGTTTGTGAACTAAGTTCCTAGCTATTTATAGGGCCTCAACTCTTCATAGGAAAGTCTGTGGCTTCGCTCTTATAAGCAGCTATTGTGATTTAAACCCTCCTCATCTTTAGGCGCTTCCTAGGTTTCCCCTTCAAAGAGGCTTCCGAGGCCTTTCTGCAAAAATAAACTTCTCACCACATTTCAAAGGGACATCCAGCGAGCCATTAAGAAAGACTAACAAGCAAATTATGTATTTCCTAACCTTGTTGATTACAACTAAAAGCTAATTTTATTTTTTCTTTTTATTAATTTTAATGGGTGATATTGACCAATCAGGGTACATAGGTTTAGAGAAAACATCTCCAGGTTTTTTTGACATTTGATTATGTTGCATACCCATCCCTGAAAGTCAAACTGGCTTCCATCACCTTCTATCTGGTTTTCTTTGTGCCCCTCCCCTCCCTCCAACCCCTCCCTCTCTTTCCTCCCCCCACCAAGCTACTCTTATTGAAGCTAACTTTCTAGCTTTTGAGTTCCCCTATCAGAAAGAGATAAGTTGAAAGATGTTTCAGTGATAAGTTGCTGCAACAAATGCTTAAATTAATTTTTAATACATCAAAGTAAAACATTTACTGAGAACCTGTTATGGACTGAATACTTGTGCCCCCCTCTAAATCCTCATGTTAAACTCTATCCCTCAGTGTGATGGTATTTAGAGCAGGGGTAATTGGGAAGTAATTAGATTTAAATGAGACTATAAAGGTGGACCCTCGTGATGGGATTAGTGCCCTTATAGAAAGAAAAAGAGATAGGAGAGTTCATGTAAACACATAGCTAGAAGTTGGCCATATGCAAACCAGGAACACATCTTACCAGACACTAAATCTGCTGTCACCTTGATCTTGCACTTCCCAGCCTTCACAAGGATGAAAAATTTACAACCCAACAGTTCTGCTCTTAGCTATTATTCAAGAAAAATTCCCTAGTATATAAATAAGGAAATACATATACATTTAATTATGGAACTATTTGTATTAAAAGATAAATATAGTACATATGTTTATTAGAAAGTCTTTCTTTTACTTGTCCATTTATTTATTTATTTATTTATTTAGTTTACATAGTCTGCACACGTAACCACTTTTAACCTCAAAATTATCTTATGTCAGTTAAACAGAACCAACAATGCAGGGCTTATATAAATTATAAGAATATATTATTGTACACCAACCTAGTATTTTATAAAACCAGCAAGCAGTTCACAAGAACCAGTTTTGGGAAGGGCATCCCTCAGTTGGTGACTGGATGCCAGGTGCGTCTAGGGGGGAGAAAGAAAAAGGTGCTTTCAGACCATGGCCGGGTAGCTCAGTTGGATAGAATGTTTTCCTGATACATCAATGTTGCAGGTTCAATCCTCAATCAGTGAACGTACCAGAGTCAACCAATCAATGCATAAAAAACAAACCAATGTTTCTCTCTCTCCTTTCTTCTCTCTCTAAAATCAGTAAATAAAAAGATTTTTTAAAATGAAAAGAAAAAAGTGCTTAAAGCACTTTTAGGAAGTGCTTGCTGGTGTTCATGGCATATTCATACAGTAGAGCCTGAAAGCAGAGCTGAAGTGAATTAATAAGCTACATATCTTAACATGCTAAATCTCAAAGCAATGTCAAGTGAAAAGGAAGCATGTTGGTACACGGAAAAGGATAACATTTATTGGGTGTTTATTCTGTGTTAGGCATATTGTCAATGCATTTTATATAAAGTTTTAAATAACAGACAATTTTATAATATCTTGTTCAGGGAGAAATATGTTTGTAAAAGAACAGCAATATGGATGGTAAAGAGATGGATAATTTTCAGGAGAGTGGCCACCCAGGGAAGGGTGTGGGGAGGAATATGAGTGAGCAGCAACTGACAGGAAGACTCTGCTATATCTGTAAAGATCTAGCCCTTAAAAAAAAAGTTTTGAAGCAAATTTGGCAAAGTGAAGCTATGATACGATAAGTAGATAAATATACATTACATGTTTAGCAGTGATTTTCAACCTTTGTTTCTCACTCACTCATAAACTAATTACTAAAAAAAAGGGGCTCTGACCTCTTCTTCCCTAGTAACTAATTTATTTGTGCCATGAGATGAAAATGATTGTATTTAGTCAGGGGCACTGACCTTAGTAATTAGTGTGTGTTTGTGCCATGAAAAAAAAAGGTTGAAAATCACTGCCCTAGATAACTTTTGGTATATTTGGAATATTCCAAATATTTAGAAATTTAAAAATTGTCATTGCAGTATTTCTGCAATGCATTAATTTAGTAGCTCTGTGAAATGTAAGGCAACAACAGGGTAAATTGCTCTATATTTAACATCTCCAATGATAGCAATACACAATTTAAAGTTTTCACAGGGAATTTGCCTCCATAAACTCTTCCATAGTTCAGGACTTATATATTTATCAGCATTGCTTTGAATGTAATTCCAAGATTAGTGCTAGAGAAATACGTATCTGTGGGAAGGCTCAGTAAACTAAGAGAACTCAGATCATTTATAAATTTGCTGCATATTTACATTTTTATATGTTAACAGTTAAAAAAGTTAAGCTGCACAATAAAAGCATTAAGAAGTACACTTGAAACTTCCAGTTCAACAAATGTGCTATAAACAAACTTAGTCAAGTCACAAATTGACTTTTAAAGTAAATACAGCTAAAGATATTATTTCCATTTTCTTGAATTTAGTTAGGATAGTTTGAGTTACTTATATGAGTTTTCAGATTTAAATTGGAAAAAAAGAATCAGTGGAGAACGTGTACAAAAATTTAATAGCAATCTTTTTTATTTTTCTATTAATTTTCTGTGGTTACTTTTTTTTAATTTTTATTTATTTTATTTTTTTTTTTTTACAGGGACAGAGAGAGTCAGAGAGAGGGATAGACAGGGACAGACAGACAGGAATGGAGAGATGAGAAGCATCAATCATTAGTTTCTCGTTGCGACACCTTAGTTGTTCATTGATTGCTTTCTCATATGTGCCTTGACCATGAATGAGCCTTCAGCAGACCAAGTAACCCCTTGCTTGAGCCAGCAACCCTGGGTCCAAGCTGGTGAGCTTTTGCTCAAACCAGATGAGCCCACGCTCAAGCTGGAGACCTTGGGGTCTCAAACCTGGGTCCTTCCGCATCCCAGTCCAACGCTCTATCCACTGCGCCACCGCCTGGTCAGGCTTTCTGTGGTTACATTTAGGTACTATTATCTTATAAAAAAATAAACAAAAGCAAATACTTAGAATGAGAATTCATAACTTTATTAAATATGTAGTCACTTAAGCAAAGTTTTATTCATTATCTGCTCTGTCCAAGGTATACTTTGAAATGCTGAGGAAGGAGCTATGAACTAAATAAACAAGAGAACTTTGCCCTCATAGAATTTTTGTTCTGTAGGAAAAGGGAAGGAACTTACTTTCTTGAAATCTAGTGCCCATGTACTAGGGCAACTTGCTAAAAGGTAATTGGGAATCTGTGGGTTTAGGAAGAAATGGTTGGGTAGATCCTCTGAATGGACTTTCTTGGATAACCTTTCTGTAAATTAAGAATTACAGAAAGAAACTACAAACTGGCTTTTCAAGTTATGTAATGAAAATGTGTGTGGTAATTTTACTGGGAATGGCAGCCTCTAATGTTTTAACTGCAGAAGAAGAATAAATGGGCATGTCCACTTTCAGCTTTGTTAAAACTGCCTTTTTAACTATTTTCCTTGGCAACTCTACTGAACTTAATACTTGATTGGTGGGTTTACTTTTTGGGGTTTTTTTTATTCCAAAAGAGCCAGTTATTGATGTCTTTATTCAGTAAGGAATCCAAATATAATTTAAAGCACTATTTATTCAACTGATTCTTTTCATTAAGACCATCTGTGTGTATCAGGCATGATCCCAGGATCTGTGTGTTCAGAAATTCACACCTGTTATCCAGAGAGTCTGGGGTCTTACAGGGCCAACTGCCAAAGCCAGTTGTTATGCAGTGGGGTATGTGCTCTTCCAGAAATCTAGACACAGTTCCAAGTAAGCACTTCCTTTCTACCTGGGGTTAAAGAAGCTTTTTAGTTAGAAGTTAGGCTTTTGTTAGTCCTTCAAAAATTAATAGGAGTTTTCCAGATAATGAAGTGAGACAGGCATTTTAAGCAACTATTAACAATCAAAGATATGTAGTAATCACCCAATGCTTTAATTGCTTCCAGGTGTCTTAACTTCTGCATGCTGTTCATTCATTTGGTCATTCATTTATCCATTAATTTATGCCATCAAAATTAGTGTATTTATAAGACTCCCTGTATTCTCTTTGCTAAGCAAAGATGAAAAGGGTAAACAAGATAGATGTTATATTTACCATCATTTTAGATGTCAGCACCAGTGGCCAGAGTTATACTCATGGAAGTATTCTAATTCACAGGTTTTTGAATTGAAAAATATTTGTGTTATTATAATTAGATGGGTAACATGATTTGGTTTTGAATAAAAGTACTTAGTCATAGTCTAAACTGAATAAGAGCATTTTGAGGTTATATATTGCATGGGATTATAGTATAGAACCTGATCAGGAAACCAAATAAACAAAATTCCTTGGAGTTTGATTTATATACTTGTTTTCACACCATTCAAATAATTACAATTAACTATAATTTTAGGAGGTCACAACACTAAAGTACTTTTAGTTATGGTATCCTGTTTGGTCCTCTCGGCATCTTCGTAAATCACACAAAACAGGATACTATGTGGCAGAACTCTAAGGAGTATCTAGTATTCATTCTATCCTGCCCTCCTGCACCTTGAGAAAGCTCTGAAACTCATGAATCCCTCTCATACTTCTTTTTTTTTTTTACTTTGTGATATTATCATTTTATTATTTTAAAATATTTTTTATTTTGTTTTCCTTTAATTAGAAGGTAAGGTTTTGCTTTTTTCCAGTAAAATATTTGAAACAGAGGGGTAATGTAGCTACCAATATAAAAATACATGCTTCCACAATATGGTAGATTTGGGTAGCTCTAAACATAGCCATTATATGTGTTTATGTGTATGTGTGTGTGTGTGTGTGTGTAAATATAGCTTCAAAAATGATGTTAATCAAAAATGCAAAATTATATTTTTAAATGTTATTTCATTTCATCAAATAATATAACCAAGAGCTGAAAAGAAAAATTAACTTGGAATTTCAAAGACACACACACAAAAATATTATTATCCATCAGTGGTCCTCCTTCTTCCTTGGTGAATCCCTCCCTTTTAGGATATTTCCTTTGGCCAAAATGACTAGACTTAGGGTATGATAATGCAAACATAAGTGAAGAATTTAGAGAAACTTCTTTTCTCCAGTGAAATAGATGGGAAGTAGAGATGAAGGAAGCTGAGAGTCACTGACAAAAGTTAGGTGGATATGAGGAAGGGCTTAATGTAATTTGGGAGAGATGGGAATCTGGTGAATAGAAATAAGGAAGTTACTGAGAACTCTGAGGAAGCTTCAGCAACTACTAATTAAACATGTGTTTCTATAAGACCCAGTGCTTGTTGTTGTGGATTCAGTAGAGTTCTCAAGAATCGAGGTCTGAAACGTCATGATCTCATTGAATGAAGCAATAACAAGGGCCAAAAAAGAAGAAACTGAGTCTGAGAGGTAGAGTAGAAGTTGAAATTTAAGACTACTGCTGATAATGGCAGACTATGGGCAACTTTTTGAAGGCTTCTTAAGGCAAAAATATATTTTGGCACGTGATCCCCTCATCAGAACAACAATAAATTTCAGGGAAGGGAGAACAAAGATACTAACCTTATCAACTTCACAATGCCACAGCAGCTGGCAAAGAATGATAGCACCTCTGTCAGTATTTCAAGCAAACTATCCTGGTTGTCTTAATGTCAGGATCTTCACTTGAAGTCAATGTTAGTTATTTGCTCTAAAAGAACATCATACTAAAGCATTTGTTTCCTTATGACTGAAGAACAGTTGATTTCTTTCAACTCTCTTTTGCTGAGCATGTACTATGTACAAAAACAACATATAGTCTATAAAATCTGGAGTGTTCCAAAATCATAACCACTAGAGCAGGGGTCCCCAAACTTTTTACACAGGGGGCCAGTTCACTGTCCCTCAGACCGTTGGAGGGCCGGACTATAAAAAAAAACCTATGAACAAATTCCTATGCACACTGCACATATCTTATTTTAAAGTAAAAAAACAAAACGGGAACAAATACAATATTTAAAATAAAGAACAAGTAAATTTAAATCAACAAACTGACCAATATTTCAATGGGAACTATACTCCTCTCACTGATCACCAATGAAAGAGGTGCCCCTTCCAGAAGTGCGGGGGGGGGGCGGATAAATGGCCTCAGGGGGCCCGCATGTGGCCCGCGGGCCGTAGTTTGGGGACCCCTGCACTAGAGGCTACTGATATTTGAACTCACTAAATGAGGCAGTGAATTTTTAGAAGTAAAATAACCCAGTTCACAGTGAAGGGTGAAGGATTTCTGAGACTACATATTTTCCCCTGATATATAATTTACCTCCAGTGAAATACACAGTTGAGTACTCTTCTTTATGATTCCTCCCCCCTTAAATTCTATGAAAACATATTGCTGTAGATTTTCCCCTACATCACTGGCTATTTCTTCTCTGTCTTCGTTATGAGTACCATTATGTTGCTCTCAGTAACCATGCCTATGCTCATTAACAACCACATCTACATATCGACTGTCTCTCCCATCTGCCCCATTTTTACATATCCAAAAAGCAATGGGAAATGTTTGCTTAGTGTTCCCAGAAGAACTTTAAATTGGTCATGTGTAAAACTGAACCCATTGCCTCTTACTACAAACATGCTTTTAATTGTGTTTTCTTTATTGGCACTAATAAAGAAACTATTCAGAACAATTCTAGCAATTGAGCACCTTTGTGTGACAAGGGATTAGCCAAACATTACAGATTAAGTGACCCTATGTTGGGGGAATTAGTAGTTTAGCCATTTGTTCAAGCCAAACCTGGACATCGACTGTAATTTCCCTTCATTCTCATTGAACGCATCCAAAATTCTCCTCAAATTCTACCTCTCCCAAAGTCATCATGGCTACTTCATTTTCCCCCTGGACTTCCTTAAATCTGTCCCTTTCTTCAATCACTATTTCTGTCAAAATCTTCATATCCCTCGCCCCACCCCAAATTCCCATATCGTATGTAGTGTTAACAACAAACAGTCTTAGACTTTGTACTTGGACATAGAGGTAAGGAAAAGATGAATTCAGATTGGAGACTTTATTCATCATCCATATATTGAGTTTCTATAAATCATAAAATAAATATATAAAGTAAAAACTAATGAAGTAGATAACTCATAAGAAATTTTTTTAAACAATGCCTATTTCATAATTTTTCCTTCTGTCAATTCTCTCCTAATCTAAATAGATGGCTATTTTAATACTCTGATTCACCTGAGTTCCGTCTCTGGCTTAGACTCCCCTTAGACCGCTGCTTCCCTGGTTTGAGGCTATTTTGGCAGATACACTCTCTAGGTTGCCTACGGCAGCTGCTGTTGTGTTATCTTTCTCTCGTGGTGCCTGCCTGCCTGCCCACAGGCCCAAGTTGCTGCACTTGAAAATCTGTTCATCCTACTTAATATATATCGGAGGGATTGCTGTATTTGGCTTTTTAAGCCCACTGCATCACAAAAACCTTTGCGAATAGGAAGTTTTGAAGGCATCTAGTTATATTTCCCAACCAGGACTGAGAGTGCTTTGAGCTCTGAGATCCTATCTTTTTGTTAGCTCCCATAGCAAAAGAGACAAAAATAGCTAATTGATACAGCTGAGAGACATGCAGCTTACCTAGCTACAAAAGGCACTTCAAATAAGCCGTATGCTTTCTCTCTTGTTCTCTCTCCCCATTTGTTCATTTCTGACACTTACCATCTTACATCACTGTGGACGGTGGTAAACTTAACACCTCCCCTGCCTCATTCTCATGGAAGGGATAGGATTTTGACTCTTAACCACTGGAGAAAAGGCATCCGACCCCCTTGTGCATTCTACCCCTATCATGCTTGCCATTGTTAGAACAAGAATGAATAATACTGTGGAGAATCATTTGGTGGTCCCTGTAAAGTTACTTTCACTGCTGTCCTTGCTCTCTTCCTGCCCTCACTCTTCATAGTATCAAAGTACCTATAGGTAGACTCGATTCGAACTCATGCCCTTTCTCGCTGATGGAGGCAGGCCCACGTCTTCTGGGAGTCCTCAGGTTCACTCATCCAGAAGAAATCCCTGGATTCTGGATTTAAAGGTAAATAACAAGTAGCAAGACTAATTTTGGCCATGCTCCAAGGTGCATTCTCAAATCCAGCTTCACAAATATTGAGGTTTCTATTTTGATAGTGGGGCACCCTCTCTCTGTGTTACTCATTGTTTCATTTGGGTTTGGGATTCCAGGTGAGCCTAGGTATCATTTCTCCCCTTCAGGTGCTGAACCAGTTTGGCCTGTAGGCTGGAAGGCAGTGGGAGAGAAAGACAGAAAGAAGGAGAGACAGTCACAGAGATAGTGATAGATGATGATAGATAGATAGATAGATAGATAGATAGATAGATAGATAGATAGATAGACAAGCAACCAAGGTAAAGATCTCTATATGCAACATTACCTCAAATACATTAATCCATTCCCAGCTGGGACCCACAGATGCCAGGTCCTCAATGGTTTATATTTATTTCATATGCATTTACCTGAATAATCACTCCATGACAACCATTGTGCTAGGCACCAAAGATTTGATAATGAACACAGGAATGCATTCCCCAGTTTCTTAAGGCCTATCAATTTATACAGTAAAAGGAAAGATAAGTAAATAATATAGAATGAGCTTTAGAGTCAGCCAGATCTGAAATCAAATTCTGATTCCATAAATTATTAATTGTGCCAAAATACATTTGGTTGGTTTTTTTTTTTTTTAAGTTATTTATCATCGTAGGCAGCCATGGTTATAAGTATCACTTCTTGTTATAGAGTCAGAGCAGTATCGTAAGAAGAGCACTGGATTAGGAGTTAAAAGGCAAGTGCTAATTCATTCCCAGGAACAACTTGTCCTTTTGCTTCTGCAAAGTCTTTAGTTTTCCTGAAGTTCTGTTCCCTTGTCCGTATTCTGGAGAAACTCATAGCACTTCAGTGAAGATAACAGGAGACCGCGAAGGTCAAGATCTAAACTGTGGTGCACCCTCCCTGTGCTGCCTGTCAGTTCCCTCTCTCTCAGCGGGCCCATTGTGCTGTTTTGTTCTCTCCATTATCAAAACCAGCACTGAACTCCTCTGAACTCTTCAGGAAGTGGGATGAGCATAGAGAGATGTGATGCCGAGAAGCCTGTCTTGAAGTGGGTTATTAGTAGGGGGGAAAATAGAACAATTTTTTTCCAAGGGAAAAGGATCTCGTGAAATCTTTCACTTTTGTTCATATGTCTGACAATGTTTTTACATCCGCAGCTTCTAATGTCAGAAAATACATGCTGTGCTTAAATTTTTAATGTATTTTTCAAGTTGCAACTCATATTTAAACTAAATACGCCAAGCCTTTGCAGAATGTGGGCAGTATAATTTCATAACCAAACTTTTTGATTATCTAAATAAAAGAAAATATTTCTAACATGCAAATTGCTGACATTTGCCAATATATTTGCAACATCCAGTTTATCCAGAGAGAATTTGTCTATAAATGTTCAAATAATAAATTCCTTGTATAAGCAACTCTAAAACTTGTAGAATCCTGAGGTTTTGCCTACCTGTTTTAACAAACACTTCTTAATGCTAAATATGGAAAGAGAAATGAATCTATTTCAGTTGGAATTATTCATGATGTTCAGCCAATTCATAATTCAAAAGCCTATTGAGAAGCCTACACTTTCTGATATAATAGAACTTCATCTTAAGGTATTTTATAGATTAAAGTATAAAGATATATACTCATTCAGATCATCCCTAGCATTCTTTTAAAATGATAGTTATTGAGAATTATTTATATGCCCAGAGCTTGTTCTAGGATCTATAATATAATTTATTCCTCCTAATGATCCTCAATTTGAAGTTGAGGGAATTTTCCTTTAACTAGTTAAGTGGATTGACCCTAAGTCACATGTATATAAAATAGCAGAAGAAAGATAAAAATCCTAAATCCAAGCTATTTCTACCTACCATATAATGTTGATTAACTACATACTTACAACAGTGAACTACTAAGGTAAGTCAGTCCTAGAAGTCAATTTAAGTATAGAAAAATCAGTTCAACAAAACTATATACAATTTACAATAGTCTCTTCTTTCCATCATCCATATGCTCATGGATTCATTCTAAGAAATCAGCACCTACTACGTGCCAAGACGACAAAGCATGCACTTGAGCCACAGGTAAGCAATACTATGTTTGATCTTCAGCGCTCACCTTTCTTTCCCAGTTCAGTGGATGAACAGGTATGTTCCAATAATGAATCATACAGTATGAGTACAAGTGAAGAGACACCACCTCTTGGTATTGTAAATCACATTTTTGTTAACTTTAGAGGGTTACTTTAAGAAAATTTATTTCTCATTTTGAAGAAAACAAGTCATCAATTATTGCATCCTCTCTTCAATATTGTCTTCATCTCTCAAATTTAAACAAAACTAAATTTACTCTGTAATCATTGTGGAAGGACCCTATTTTACCTGTTTGTCTATTTCTTTCTGTCTTTTTCTTTTGTCTATCCACCACTTATCCATCCATTCACATGCGATATATGCACACATATATTTCCATTCAATATATAAATATTTTTTGTGTTTGCATAAGCAATACATGAAATGTTATAAACAACATTAATAATTTTTAATGTAAAATGATTGTTTTTAATTTTTTATTTTATGTTTATGATTATTTTTCATGTTAGAATTTTTACAAAAAAGCTATTTATTAAAATAGAAAAAATTATTTAAAAATATGTAATAGGCCCACACTACATAAGTAAATACTTAAAAGAATAAAGAAATCAAAATTTTCTGAACTAATGAAATCTATATAATGTACATGCCAGGTATAATATAAATACCTGAATGGATTATAAACTAGGTTAGATGTAGGTAGCATGTGTAAAATAACATAAGTAAATAGAAAATGTACAATATAACTCCAAGTAACATTACAGTCTTAACATTCTCTGAAGAATTGAAATATTTATGTTATAAGTAAATATGTACCACTAGTGGATTGAAATGAGGTTTTACTAAATTAGAAACTAGGCTAGCACTCTACTAATGACCTTTTTTTTTAAGTGAGAGAAGGGGAGGTAATGAGACAGACTCCCACATGCACCCTGACCAGGATCCACCTGGCAATCCCTTCTGGGGATGATGCTAGAATCAACTGAGCTCTTTTTAGTGCCTGAGATAGAATTAAGACCAACCAAGCTATCCTCAGTGCCCAGGGCCAATGCTTGAACCAACCAAATTACTGGCTGTGGGAGGGGAAGAGGGAGAGAAGAGAAAGAAGGAGAGAAGGAGAGAGGGAGAGAAGGAGAGAGGGAGGTGGAAAGAAGTAGATCATTGCTTCTCTTCTGTGCCCTGTCCGGGAATTGAACCCAGGATATCCATATGCTGGGCTGATGCTCTATCCACTGAGCCAGTGGTCCAGGCCAACTAAGACTTTTACTTAAGAATTAAATCCTAAACAATTCCAGAGTACTTTTCTCCCCACTCAGAGCAATACTAATTCTATAGATGTCAAAATAATTTTTTCAAGTTGAAAGAAACGGCTACATATTGGTTCTGAATAAGCTCTACCAATTTATTGAGCATTTACTCAGTGCTAAGCACAGTGCTTCATACTTTTTTAAAAAAAATTGAATTTATTAGGGGTGACATTTAAAAATAAAATTATATAGGTTTCCGTAGTATCATTCCATAATACGCATCTATGCACTGCACTGCACGTTCACCATCCCATCAAGTCTCCCTCATCACCATTTATCCCCCTTTTACCCTCTTCTACTATCCCCACCCCCTTTTTCTTTCATAATCACCACACTGTTTGTGCCAGTGAGCTTTATTTTGATTTGCTTAATCTCTAATGAACAAAATAAACTAACAAACAAAATAGAAACAGACTCATAGATACAGAGAACAGGCTGACAGCTGTCAGAGGGGAGGGGGCTGGGGGCTGGGTGAGAAAGGTGCCTAACACTTTTAAGAAGTTTTTCATGTGATCTGTTCATCAACTGTACATAGTACATTCATATTTTCAGATGAAGTAATAGGTCTTAAGATTTTTAAGCAACTGAATCAAGGTTATACAAACTTTAAAATTGAACAAGAGCTGTCTGAGGCCAGTGTTTGCCCTAGCTCTAATCTATTCTCCTTCAAAAAAATAATTATACTCTCCTAAGAGTCTATGATGATTACATATTATGTGTCAGCTTGACTAGGCTATGGTGCCCAGTTGTTTAGTCAAACAAGAGTCTAGCTGTTGCTATCAAGGTATTTTGTAGATGTGATTAACATCTATAATTAGTTGTCTTTAAGTAGAGCAGATTAACATTTAAATTGTGACTGGGCCTCTCAATCAGTTGAAGGCCTTAAGAATCAACACTGAGGTTCTCCCAGGAAAAAAGCAATTCTTCTTTAAGTTTGCAACAGAAATCTTTGCTGAATTTTTCAGCCTGTTTACCAGCCCTACAAACTTCTAACTGAAGACTGTAGTTATCAGCTGAGCTTACAGCCTGCTAGCCTGCCCTATGGAATTCAGACTTGCCAGTCTACAACAATTACATAAGCCAATTAATTCCTTAAAATAACTTTTTTAGAACACACACACACCACAGTGGCTGTTTCTCTGGAGAATCCTGTTATAGAGTTTATACAATATTTCTTATTAAGTAAGCTTATTTTAATTTCCTCAAGTTATCATTGTACTAATTGGTCAAAATAACTAATGTGATTTCTTTAATGTATGACATAGTTGTACAAAGTGTTAAGTCTCAGTATTTCTATAATAAGCACATATAATCATTTTAAATAAATGGTTAAAAATGGATAAAGGTATAGGAAGTTTTACTTTTCCTCATTCAAAATGTAAATATATTGTACATTTTGATTCTATTCTTGAATCTAACGTATGAATAATTTTTCATATTCATTTTGTTACTAATTGAATTAATTGAATTGTGTTAAGTATGCATTTAAGTTGTAAATTTTTAAGGGCTGGGATCAATAGAAATATTTCTATCACACACACACCCATAGCTATAGCATAATAAACTTTAAGTTACACAATTTTAGAAATAAGCTAATTTCATTTATAATCTAGTTCAGTATTTCTCAAACTTTACTATTTGAATATTACTTTACATTTTTCCAAACCACTGTCACTTGTATTCTTATTGACTTACTCTTTTAAAATCATGTTACATTTTATAGAAATAGACTTATTAAAGGTTGTCTTGGCCAGTTGGCTCAGTTGATAGAGTGTTGGCCCAGCA
Organism: Saccopteryx bilineata; assembly: GCF_036850765.1. Classification (NCBI taxonomy): domain Eukaryota; kingdom Metazoa; phylum Chordata; class Mammalia; order Chiroptera; family Emballonuridae; genus Saccopteryx; species Saccopteryx bilineata. Next base: position 54,384,913 of record NC_089499.1, on the reverse strand, counting down.
AATGGATGTCTCAGGTTTGATCCCCAGTCAGAGCACACATGAGCAGTGACCATCTGCTTCTCTCCCCTCCCTCTTCCCCTTCTCTCTCTCTTCTTCTCTCGCAGCCAGTGGCTCAGTAGGTTTGAGTGTCAGCCCCGGGAGCTGAGGAGAGCTTAGTTGGTCTGAGTATTGACCTCAGACAGAGGATTGCCAAGTAGATCCTGGTCTGGGCACATGCAAGAGTTTGTCTATCTCCCCTCCTCTCACTTAAAAGGAAAATTATTAAAGGGTAAAACTTATGTTGCTGTCATAAAATAAAATAGAATGATTAGCCATAAATAAAAGGTAAGGATACAAAATAAATATGAAGATAACAAAACAATGTAATTATATTAGGTTATCCACTAAGTTCTCTGAGTCTGAGGACTGCGTTCTCCTGGTTATAAAGAAGAATAAAAGGTGTTAAAGTCATACTAGCCCTAAACTGAGTCTTTCCCTCAATGAGGCCCAAAAGAATGAAGGAGAGCTCTGCTATTTAGTTAAAGTTAATGCTACAACTAAAAAAAAACAAACAAACAGAATATATATATATATATATATATATATATATAAAACCAACCCCCCCCCCAAAAAAAACCACCTCATACTTTATCATGAATAATTTAATTAAATTTTCTTCCCCATTCTTGACTTTCCCTTGAACATACTTGGTAAGTGCTTACGTAGCCATTCCCTGATATTCCCAAGAAAAAGACTTCTAAGAAATAACACTCTTCTATTATATTGCTTCAGTTGCTCTCACTAGAAGAGAATCCTCTCTCCTCTCGTGAGCTAACATCTAGTTCAGTACCCCATCCATCTTAGATCAGCCGTCCCTATCCAGACCAAAAAGTCTAAACTTCATAAAAGTTTGTTTCTTCTTTAACAGCTCCGTCTTTTCTACTTTCACTGTCTTACATGCCATTTCACCCGCCTTGTTAAATTCCTGCTAAGATGCACTACAGCCTTCATAATATTAGCCTAGAAGCCAAGAAGGGAACATCCTTGGCAAAGAGAAATTATATTAGGACCCAAAAGTTAATGAAGTTTTATGTTGTTTTTCCCCTAAAAGAGGAATCCATTTTTATTGTTTTGGTTAGCATACTTTTTAGGATTATTACTTTAAGAAGAAGCAAAATAATAAACACAAAAAAGATAAAAATATACTTAAGATAGGAGTGGCCAGAAGGTGATATGGCATTCGTTACCCTGGAATAAATGTACCTTTGCTTTTATGGGTGAATTTGACAAACTTAAATGCTCAGCTCTTACCAAATAGCCTAGTACAGAAAAAATGCTCAATAAAATGTTGTTGAACACATAAGCCCTAAAAGACTCATCAGTTTTATTTTTATTTAATAATTAGTTTTTTTAATTTCCCTGTATGAAATACTCTTACTTAGAATTATCCTGTTAATGGAAGTGTGTGTGTGTGTGTGTGTGTGTGTGTGTGTGTGTTTCATAAAGGGAAACTGATTAGGACAAAGTTCATCACATAATAATTTGTCATTGGCGATCACTGCAAATGAGAGTCCTGCCGTGAGTTTGCCAAATGAACTGTTTGCCCATATGAACAATCTAATGTCCCAAATGGGTGAACTGCTTGCTCGTGCTTGCCCCAATGAGCAAACTGTTGTTGAGTTATATCAGTTTGTAAGAATATACTGAAGCAAACATAGATATCTATTGGTTTACAGTCTTCTCTTCCTTTAGGACAACATTGTCATGAAACAAATGGTTAAATAACAGCAGTCTCCTCAGTTCTCAATCCTTCAGTTCTGTTGATGCAGGTGGCCCTATTACAAAGGTATCGAACCTAACCCTTTCTGTTCTCCAGTCAAAACATTTCTTTTTCTGGTGGGAGATAATTTTTTTTCCTGATAACATGTTTTTCTTTTTAATCTTCTCTTTTGTGGCTATACTTTAATTACTTGTCAAGTATAACTACACTTAGATTGCATAAGGATAGGGATAACAATTTTTTTTATCTCCCACTTAAACCAAAGGCTAACCTTATACATAGACGGTTCTTCAAAAAAAAATTATTGCATTAAACTTGATTACTTATTTTGCTTTTCTGTGAGCCCCTTATCTTGTGTTTGTCTAATATTCCTAATCTAACCTTCCCTTAATACAACAAATGCTTCTTGAACATCAGTTTTATACCAAATGTTATGTGAAATCCAGATGTTCTTAAACTTGACTTCCATTTGAATCACCCTGTGAGCTTTAACAATACCGAGGAGCTTCGTGAAAGTGCTGGCAGCCAGATCACTGCTCAGAGCGTGTGATGTAATTGATCTGGAGCGTGTCCAGGGCATCAGGGGTTTTTCAGTCTCTCAGGTAATTTCCATTTTCAGCCAAGATTGAATACCATGTGATTAAAAACACAAATTTGGTTTCAGGGAGCTCAGTGGAGCTGAGATCTGAGGCTATCGCAGGACAAGTAAGAAATGTCAAATTTGAAGAGGAGCCTTGAAAGTGATAATGGAGACAGATGGACAGATCTGAGCTTTTCTTTAGTGATAGAATCAATAGGACTCTTCAATGACTTGTTTATGACTGTTAATAATTGGACTTGTAGTGTCAACACAAGTAATTCTACTAGTGCCCCATTCTATAATTATATTACTTCCACCTATTTAAAAAATCTCACACATTAAAGCATGTTCCAGGTTTATTTAAAGTTCTTCAGTATTCCAAATATTCCAGTACTTGGTCAAGTCAGTAAAATATTTTGGATGTTACAGGGGCAAAAAAGGAACTCAAAAAAATGAAACTCCTTAGAAATATCTGATAGAATTCTGATTATTTTTAACGCCAGTACCAACAACATTGTCTCTTTTTCTACATTCTTATATTCAAACTGAACTGACCACTGTGAGTGTGAGAGATTGCTCTGCCTAAGTGATTTAGCATAAGAGATGTTAGATTAATAAACATGAATTTGCTACAAATTAACCTCCTTAGTTGAATCATTTTACTTTTAAGAAGAAAGCAAAATGAAAAGGTCATCCTTCCATTTGTAGCAAATATAAAATTCAGTCTCTTTCTTGCTACATTAACATTTACAGGTCTGTGGTGAACAAGATAGTATTTACTAAAACAAATTAATATTAGGCATAGAAACAATTTAGACTCACTCTGGACTCCCATGGGGAAAAAAATCATTAATTGTGTGTTTACTTGATATTAGAACATCGTATACATTTCCTGAAGCAAATTTTAAAGTAATACTTAGAAATCAGGTGAAGGTGATCAAAGGTATAGCTAGCTGTTGGCTAGTACTGATTGGTTTTACAAATTTTTATGAATTCCTCCTCAAACATCTCATCAATTCTATCACGGCCCATGATTTCTGATAGCATGTAAAGATAGTTTATCTTCTAAGACAAATTCTAGTCAGATGTCCAATTGCTAATTCGGAAATAGAGTTCAAATGCAGGAAATAGGTATAATGCTGGGTATGTGTCATTATATATTTATCAAACCCCACAGAATGTACACCGAGAGTGAGCCCTAATATAAACTATGAACTCTGGTTGGTAATGAAGTGTCAATGTAGGTTCACCAATCATAACAAAAATACCATTCTGGTGGTGGGGGTGGGGGCAGTTGTGGGGCTGATGAGGCAGAGAGGTGCTATTATGGAAAATTTCTGCACCCTCTGCTCAGCTTTTTTTTTTTAACCTAAAAAATGCAACAAAAAGTAAAGTCTATTTAAAATATAGGCAGTATTAAAATTCAAGTGCTCTATTGACAACTATGCTAACGTGGTGGAAGTTAGAGCTTAGAACAGCCTAGCAGAATACACGTGTCCCCTTCAAGAGGCCCAGGCTCACCTGGGCACTGTCCTCTAGAGTTCAAGCCTGATACACCTTTGTTGGTCCTATCCCACCTCAAGTTGTTTTTCTCTTGGCACTGGGTTTGCATTAAGAAATCCACAATGCTTTTGACCCTTTCAGAGTTACATTATGCAATAGAACTGTTATACTCATGGACAGGTTGGCATGATCTGTGTGTATGTGTGTGTACATATGTGTACATCTATGGTGTGTGTTATGGTGTGTGCACATGTATGTCTATTGTGTGTGTACATGTATAGCATGTGTGCTGTGGTGTGTTCACATGTATGGTATTTGTATTATAGGTGTGTGTGTGTATGTGTATGTGTGTATAAGAGAGAGAGAGACTTTATAAACATTAAGAGAAAATGGCCTCAGGATACAGATAGTTTTCTTTTCAAATCTCAGTTCTGTTGTTTCTGCCCTGCTTCCTCAAGCAAAGTTAGTTAACATTGCACACACTCTATCCTCATATATAAAACTGTGATGATATCACTACCTCTCAGGATTGTGGTAAGCATTAAGTGATAAAATGCTTACATTTGACTTAGCACTGTGGATGCCACAGAATCAGTACCACTCACTGTGTGACCTTTGATAAGTCCCCTAACCGCCTGTGGTTTCCAGTTCTCCATCTGAAAAGAAGGTCATTGCATGATATTATGGTTTGATCCCTTCCAGCTGTAAAATGTCATGATTCTTCCTTTTCAATGCTAGCCGGACCTCAAGGGAAACAATACCATGACCTATTTCCCATTAATACCATTTGGTGAACAACAAGAGTACATATTCTACTCTACCGAAAAATCAAAACATCACTATTTTACAGGTAGATTTTCATTTTCCCCTGGAAGTCTGACAGATGTTGGAATACTGGGAATACAGAGAAGGCAATTTTCATTACAGTTTCTATGTGGTGATAGAGGGAGAGCTTATTCTACCTTTACTCAGGTGACTGAGCAGGTGTATCTGCCCAAATCCTGAAACTAGACATGGCCCAGGACTGGGACTTCCCGATAACATTCAGTATCCTCAGGTAAATTTGAATTTCAGATAAACAAGTATTTTTAGTAGAAATATTTTCCAAATATTGCGTGGAACATACACTAAAAATTATTCTTTGCTTATCTGAAATTCAAACATAGCAGAGAATTTTGTATCTTTATTTGCTAAGTCTGACAACCTTATCTTCATATGGCTGTTATTTAAAATTTTCACCCCCCCCCAAAAAATCATAATTCACAACTATCCTCCAATCTGTCCTTCCTTATATATCCCTACTGCCATTTGGTTAAGGTTATGTTTTAGACTGAATGTGTTTTCCCTGACCCCAAATTAATATGTTGGAGCCCTAATCCCCAATGTGATAACATTTGGAGATGGCGACTTTGGAAAGTAAATAGGGTTAGAGTAGGTCATAAAGTGGTGCTTTTTATGATGAGATTAGTATATCACAAGAACAGACCAGAGAGCTAGCTCTCTCTCTCTCTCTCTCTCTCTCTCTCTCTCTTTTCTCTATATGAGGATAGAACAAAAAGGAGGCCATCTGGCCCTGGCCAGGTAGCTCAGTTGGTTGAAGCAGTGTCCTGCCATGCCAAGGTTGCAGCTTCAATCCCTGGGTGGAACATATACAAGAATCAACCATTGACAGCATGAATGAGCGAAGCAACAAATCAGTGTTTCTCTCCACCCCTCTCTTTGTCTCTCTCTGTCTCTCTCCCTCATGCTCTCAAAATCAATAACTAAAAAAATAAAATAAATAAATTTATAAAAAGGAGGCATCTGCCAGACAGAAAGAGGGCCCTTGCCAGGAAACTATTGAACTAGCATGTTGATCTTGGACTTCTGGCCTTTGGAACCATGAGCAATGACTGTTGTTTAAGCCACTCAGTATGGTATTTTGTTGTAGCAGCCAAGCAGACTAAGACGTGCTATATAATCTCTAAGACTAAAATTCTCAATAGCTTCTCAAGCTTTACTTTTATTTTTTTCTCCATTTAGTCTCATGAAATTTTCTAATAAAAAAATACTACAGAAATTTTTTTTTCAAGCTTACATAATACCATACTACTTTTCTTCTTAATATCCTTCAACTTTTTCTCATTGTCTATCAAATTCATCAAGTTAGAATAAAGATGGTTATGGAAGACCATCACATTTCAGGGGCCTTCCATTTCCTACCTGTGGGATCTTTATTTTTCTGTGATTCAGTTTTCTTATTTGTAAGATGAAAACAATAATACTACTTACCATATGTACCTTTTATGGTGGTAGAATGGATGAAATATATTGGTATGTTGGAAATACTGAATATAAGACTTGGCCAGAGTAAAGTCTTAAAAAAAATATTAGCTATATTGTTATTTTCCTAACATGGTCATATAATGTAATGCCATTTTCATAAGGATCTGGCCCCTGACTCCCTTCCCACCACATGACTGGACTTTCTGAGTATATTTGCCACCTTACCTCCCTGCCCCAGGAACAGGTATGCTCTTGCCATGCCTCTCATCAATTGCAAATGCTGCTGTCTCTGCTTGGCATGCCCATTCCCATAGGACTGACTTTTTCAGGCAGCTCACATATTCTTTATTTGGAAAAGGTGACCTTGACCTTTCATAAATATTACTTCCTGTCCAGAACTGCATGGTCCAACATGTCGTATTGCTCTCTAATCTTACATATGAGAGGTCTCTAAACTGTTCTTCTGGCAAATCATTAGCAAGGTCTTTCTAGAGCCTTTTCTCATTTGACTTCCTTAGAGGCAGAGCCTGAGGCAGGGATTCAGGGGCATTATGATCACTGACATAGTGCTTTTCAGGAAGCCCTTTAAATGGAGTAAGGGGAGTAGATAAAGAAATTATCTAAGAAATTATGTGGTCTCACATAAAGTCTGGCTTTAGTCTGATGCCCTGGGGGTGAGAGGGCATACTGCAGAATTATTTGCACTGAAGTTGTCCCACCTTGAGACCAAAGGCTGGGCTTTGGTGTACAGTAATCATAGGTTGCCAGGAGAGGTGGGGATTGAGAAAGGAAACTTGTATAACCTCCCAAGAGCATCTCTCCTCCTTGCCCAAAGGCCCAGGTAAGATCACAGATCTGAGCCTTACTTGTAAGTTATCTGGAGGATGAGTTTACCGACCTGAAAAGAGGATCCAGGCCGGGCACCAGATATCTGCTCTCATCTTTGACTGAATAGTACTTAAGACCCTCCAATTTAACACTTTATTTTACTGCCAGAGAAATGAAAATCTAGAATGACTGAGTGACTTGTCCAGGTCCAATCGTAAATTAATGTCTGAGTTAGGACTAAAACCTGGATCTTTTGTTTTCTAAGTCGGAGCTCTTACCATTCCAAAAAGAAAAAAATAGCATTTGCTTCAATTGTTTTCAGATAATGAAAAATACTATACAGTCTATCCATTTATTCATTGCTGTGTATTTACCCAGACATTGGGTTTCCGAGGCATGCTGGCTGACCTAGTTGGAAGGCACAACCTGTGACCATGGCAAGGGAACTCAACTACCTGACTTAAAAGAAAGTCAAGCTCACAATGCACACAGAGGGTTGTTTCAACTTGTTTTTATTCCAGGGTTAACACCAACCAGGTTAATGATGTCAAAATTGCATTGGTTGGGTCAGAGAATGAAGTGATGTTTAGATGAAAAGAAAATTGTTAAAGCTGACAAAGAGAGCTAATGATAATGAGGTGTTTAATGGTATGATGGAGGAGGGAGACAGCTGTAACACTCTCTTAATGGAAGTTGGAATTATTTTTACTGAACTTTCCTCCTAACTCCTTTGCTCTTGCTTTATGTATGATTTATCACAACTAAATCAGCTCAATGGATAAGCCAGGATTTTGGCATATGCCTTCAGATACTCTTTAATCAGTTTTCAGGTTTTGTTATGCATAAGCTTCCTTTCCTTTTGAAAGTAAATGTAGGTAGTATTTATCAGAAGTTACAGAATGGTTATACACTGTGCCACCACAGGCTAGGCAGTGGTTTCCTAAGAGAATCTATATTCAGTAAAGAATTCTTGGCTCTGGCCATTTGGCTCAGCCTTAGAGTGCTGGTGTGTGGGAGTCCCGGGTTTGATTCCCAGTCAGAACACACAGAAGTAACCGTCTGCTTCTCCACCCCTCCTCCTTTTCTCTCTCTCAAATTAATAAATAAAAAATTTTAATCTGTTTTATAAATTCCATAGAATACTACTTATCAGAAGTTACAGAATGGTTGTCTTTCCAGAAATGGAATGTCCTCAAATGAAAATCTAGACCCAGATTGTGTTCTAACAACTGTTTCTTTAATCTCAGAGGGTTATCTGTGATCTTTCTTCCTCACAGAGTAGCAAAAATTGGAGGGGGCTCAGCTTAAACACTGCTCAAATATCACTTATATCCTTTTAAAGCAGTTATCATTTTAACTTTTTCTTTTTTTCAGTTGATCTTCCCATTTCAGCTCTGCATTTACATTAATATTCCAACATGTTTATTCCTTGAAATACTCATATGCTGACTTTGTCCACAGATCTAACACTGCTTTTTACCTGATCTTGTGAGATTTTGGTTGCCCAAATACAAAAGATGGCAGTGAATGAAAAATCTGGTTACTAAAAAGTAATTAATATCAGCCTGTCAGATCTTCATTAAAGGCACGTAGGGGAGAATAGAGAAGAAAACATTTATTCACCATCTATTTGGCAGACATTATTAGGCAAATAAATGTATTATTTTAATGTGTAGAAAAACTTTTGAAAACATTTTTTTCTCTCCAATTTCAAGATTTAAAAATTTATAGAGATTATTTATTAATCAAATAGTACCAGGCTTTCTTCTTGTTGAAGGAAATACATCAGAGAAGCAAAAAGTTAAAACTTTTTTTACTTCTGTAGAGTTTATGATCTGGTAGAGAAAAGCACACTAAACATACAGTTTGCATGTATATTGATATCATATATTGTGTAAAGATGATATATGCTAAGGGGAAAAAGAGGAAAGAACACTTGGGACAGCACAGGGGAGTGGAGTGGGACAAGGTTGAGGTATTAAATCATCTGGGAGAGCTCAGTAAACACATGAGGCTTAAGCAAACACTTGATGAAGGTAAGGAAGTAAGTTCTATGTTTGCCTGGGGAAGATTGTTACAGGCAGGGCAGACCGTGCTAGCACATCTGCGCATGGCTAGAGACACATGGCAGCAAGGAGGATTTTGAGAATAGACTGTGCAGTGAGGGCAAGAGTAAGAGCAGGGACAGCAGAAACCAATTAGGTAAATCCTCCTTGTCACATGGCAAGAACGTGGCAGTGTTACAATAGGTAGTTATTAACAAAGGAAGGGAGCAAATGGAATCAGACATTAAGCCTGATTAAGTAGGTAGGGGCAGTTTCACAGTCACTCCAGGCATGGAAGTAGGCTCCCTAGGGAGCATCCAGTAGTTCCTTCAGAGTAAGGGGGGCGGGGAGGAGGACGTAAACAGTGAGGGAAAATTCCTCTGCTGAGGCAGGCTCAGTAGAAGTCAGATGACCAAGCAAAACTACGAGGCATGCCCAGTAGATACCAAAATGTCCACTATAAGGTGGAGGAGAAAAACCTGGGGAAAGATCAGGTAGGAGAAGGGTACAAAACCCTAGAAGAGCCAGGAAAGGGATAGAGGGAGGCACCAGCATAGCCCCAGGAAGATCCAGGAAAGAGATCGGAGAGTTTGAAAGGAAGTCTACTTTCTCCCAAGCTGAAGGAAAATATAATCAAAGCTTAACAAAGTCCCGAGTCTCCCGGGCTCTTTCTCTTTAGAAGCTGAGCGGACAGAAGCTCAGTGCCCTCATGATCATGAGCCAGATGGGGACAGAGACTGTACTGGACTTCTAAAGCCTCAGATGCCGGGCTGATGGCATGGCTGCTTTGGGTCCTGGCCCTCGGCCTGGGCTCAGTGGGGACAAGCGTGGGCCTGCAGCCCCAGAGGCTGGACTTGTTTTTGAGCAAGGCGGTGCTGAGCTACCTAATCACAGATGAGACACCGGCATGGTGTACCTGGGGGCAGTCCTTTGGTTTTGCTCCAGTGAATCATGCCACTGTGCCTCAAATCCTCCTAGGAATGTGTCCCCGAAATGCAGTTCCTGTGATACCGGGGAAGAACCCTATTTCTTCTGACAACAGAATTGAAATTCAAATCAGGGTTTTTCAGCCTCCCTCTTTCCATAGAAATCATAAATACACTGTTGCTTTTTTGTGCCAAGGATTTTTCTCGCTCATGGTTTGTAGTGTTTGGGATGTAGTGTTGAGATGTATGAAAATACTTCCCCACCAGAATGATCCTGCCTGCTGCTTCCTTGCCTCTCATCGTCCTGCTTTCCTCTCCTCTCTCTGGTTTGATTCAAAGACAGGGCCACAGAAACCTCTGGAGCTGCTTCTTAATGGATATAAAATTGTTCCACAAGTATAATTTTGAGTTTAATTATCTTAGCCTTTTCCACTTCAATCTGTGTTTCAGATTCCCATCTAAAATTTCCCCACCTTGCCCTGTATAATTACATGTTTATATTCAAATATTCAACTTTATGTCAATCCAACTGATTATGTAGAGCCAGGCCCAAAGATTTTTCCCGTGAGAGAAAAACAGATTGACTGGTCTGGGTCACTTCCTTTATTGTTATCCTTGTGTTATGAAATAACTTTAAAAGAGATGTAAAATGAAGTTCAGAAGTAAAGCATGGAACAATGGCTATAGCAAAACATCTCTGATTATGGCATTAATTGTGATGGAGCTTTGTCTGAATTCTAATAATAGCTTAGATGTGTGAGTTTCCTTTTTTATTTTTTAAAGATTTTATTTATTTATGTTAGGAGAGAGAAAGAGATAAAAGAAAGAGAAAAAGGGAAGAGCAGGAAGCATCAACTACTGTATATGCCTTGACCAGGCAAGCCCAGGGTTTTTTTGGGGGGATTTTTACATAAAAATTTTACATTTTATATAGAAAATTAAATTTAACAAGGTGACATTGATTAATAAGAGTACATAGATTTCAGGTAAGCATTTTTATAATATAAATATTTAAACTGTTGATTATGTTGTATGCCTGTCACTCAAAGTCAAATTATTTTCTGTCACCGGATATTCGTCCCTCTTTACTCATTTCCCTCCACTTCCTCCCCCACATCTCCCTCCCTCTGTAACTACTTTACTTTTTTTTTTATAACTTTATTTTTTTAATGGGGTGACATCAATAAATCAGGGTACATATATTCAAAGAAAACATGTCCAGGTCATCTTGTCGTTCAATTATGTTGCATACCCACCACCCAAAGTCAGATTGTCCTCCGTCACCTTCTATCTAGTTTTCTTTGTGCCCCTCCCCCTCCCTGTCTCCCTCTCTGCCCTCCCCCCGTAACCACCACACTCTTATCAAATGTCTCTTAGTCTCGCTTTTATATCCCACCTACATTACGTATGGAATAATGCAGTTCCTGGTTTTTTCTGATTTACTTATTTCACTTCGTATAATGTTATCAAGATCCCACCATTTTGCTGTAAATGATCCTATGTCATCATTTCTTATGCCTGAATAGTATACCATAGTGTATATGTGCCACATCTTCTTTATCCAGTCATCTATTGACTGGTTTTTTGGTTGTTTCCATGTCCTGGCCACTGTGAACAATGCTGCAATGAACATGGGGCTGCATGTGTCTTTACATATCAATGTTTCTGAATTTTGGGGGTATATACCCAGTAGAGGGATTGCTGGGTCATAAGGTAGTTCTATTTTCAGTTTTTTGAGGAACCACCATACTTTCTTCCATAATGGTTGTACTACTTTACATTCCCACCAACAGTGAATGAGGGTTCCTTTTTCTCCACAGCCTCTCCAACATTTGCTATTACCTGTCTTGTTAATAATAGCTAATCTAACAGATGTGAGGTGGTATCTCATTGCAGTTTTGATTTGCATTTCTCTAATAACTAAAGAAGATGAGCATAATTTCATATATTTGTTGGCCATTTGTATTTCTTCCTGGGAGAAGTGTCTGTTCATGTTCTCTTCCCATTTTTTTATATTTATTTATTAAATTTAATGCAGTGACATTGATAAATCAGGGTACATATGTTGAGAGAATATATCTCTAGGTTATTTTGACATTTGATTGTGCTGTATACCCCTCCCCCAAAGTTAAACTGTCTTCTGTCACCTTCTATCTGGTTTTCTTTGTGCCCCTCCCCTCCGCCAACCCCTCTCTCCTTCTTCGCCCCATCCCCCTTCCCCCCACCCCCACCTCTGTTACCATCACATTCTTATTCATGTCTCTGAGTCTCATTTTTATGTTCCTTCTATGTATGGATTCATATAGTTCTTAGTTTTTTTTCTGATTTACTTATTTCACTCCGTATAATGTTATCAAGGTCCATCCATGTTATTGTAAATGATCCGATGTCATCAATTTTTATGGCTGAATAGTATTCCATAGTATATATGTACCAAAGCTTTTTAAGCCACTCGTCCTCTGATGGACACTTGGGCTGTTTCCAGATCTTCGCTATTGTGAACAATGCTGCCACAAACATGGGGGTGCATTTCTCCTTTTGAAGCCGTTCTATGGTGTCCTTGGGGTATATTCCTAAAAGTGGGATAGCTGGGTCAAAAGGCAGTTCAATTTTCAGTTTTTTGAGGAATCTCCATACTGTTTTCCACAGTGGCTGCACCAGTCTGCATTCCTACCAGCAGTGCAAGAGGGTTCCCTTTTCTCCACATCCTGGCCAGCACTTATTCTGTGTTGTTTTGTTGTTGAGTGCCATTCTGGATGGTGTGAGGTGATATCTCCTTGTGGTTTTACTTTGCATTTCTCTAATGATTAGTGATGTTGAGCATTTTTTCATATGCCTATTGGCCATCTGTATGTCCTCTTTGGAGAAGTGTCTATTCATCTCTTTTGCCCATTTTTGGATTGGATTTTTTGTCTTCCTGGTGTTGAGATTTACAAGTTCTTTATAAATTTTGGTTATTAACCCCTTATCAGACATATTGTCAAATATGTTCTCCCATTGTGTAGTTTGTCTTTTTATTCTGTTCTTGTTGTCATTAGCTGTGCAAAAGCTTTTTAGTTTAATATAGTCCCATTTGTTTATCCTGTCTTTTATTTCACTTCCCCGTGGAGATAAATCAGCAAATATATTGCTCCGAGAGATGTCGGAGAGCTTACTGCCTATGTTTTCTTCTAAGATGCTTATGGTTTCATGGCCTACATTTAAGTCTTTTATCCATTTTGAGTTTATTTTTGTGAGTGGTGTAAGCTGGTGATCTAGTTTCATTTTTTTGCAGGTAGCTGTCCAATTTTCCCAACACCATTTGTTAAAGAGGCTGTCTTTACTCCATTGTATTTCCTTACCTTTTTTGTCAAATATCAGTTGTCCATAGAACTGTGGGTTTATTTCTGGGTTCTCTGTTTTGTTCCATTGATCTATATGCCTGTTCTTATGCCAGTACCAGGCTGTTTTGAGTACAATGGCCTTGTAGTATAACTTCATATCAGAAAGTGTGATACCTCCTACTTTATTCTTCTTTTTTAAGATTGCTGAGGCTATTTGTGTTCTTTTTTGGTTCCATATAAATTTTTGGAATATGTGGTCTATATCTTTGAAGTATGTCATTGGTATTTTAATTGGTATTGCATTGAATTTATAGATTGCTTTGGGTAATATAGACATTTTAATGATGTTTATTCTTCCTAACCATGAGCACGGTATATGCTTCCACTTGTTTTTATCTTCCTTGATTTCTTTTATCAATGCTTAGTAATTTTCCGAGTACAAGTCTTTAGTCTCCTTGGTTAAGTTTACTCCTAGGTACTTTATTTTTTTGGTTGTAATTGTGAAGGGGATTGTTTCCTTAATTTCTCTTTCTGACTGTTCATTGTTGGTGTATAAAAATGCCTCTGATTTCTGAGTATTGATTTTATATCCTGCCACTTTGCTGAATTCATTAATCAGGTCCAGTATTTTTTTGACTGAGACTTTAGGGTTTTCTATATACAATATCATATCATCTGCAAATAATGATAGTTTTACTTCCTCTTTTCCAACTTGAATGCCTTCTATTTCTTCTTCTTGTCTGATTGCTGTGGCTAGGACTTCCAGGACTATGTTAAATAAGAGTGATGAAAGGGGCACCCCTGCCTTGTTCCTGATCTTAAGGGTATTTCTTTTAATTTTTGCCCATTGAGTATGATGTTGGCTGTGGGTTTCTCATAGATGGCTTTTATCATGTTGAGGTATGTTCCCTGTATTCCCACTTTGCTGAGAGTTTTGATCATGAATGGGTGCTGGATTTTATCAAATGCTTTTTCTGCATCTATTGAAATTCATATGATTTTTCTCCTTCTTTTTGTTTATGTGATAAATCACATTGATTGATTTATGAATATTGTACCAGCTTTGCCTCCCCAGAATAAATCCCACTTGATCATGGTGTATAATTTTTTTCTATATATTGTTGGATCCAGTTTGCTAATACTTTGTTGAGGATTTTAGCATCTATATTCATCAGAGATATTGGCCTATAATTTTTATTCTTTGTGTTGTCTTTGCCTGGTTTTGGAATCATAATTATGCTCGCCTCATGAAAGGAGCTTGGAAGTCTTCCTTCCTCTTGAATTTTTTGAAATAGTTTGAGCAGGATAGGAGTTAGTTCTTCTTTGAATATTTGGTAGAATTCCATTGTGAAGCCATCGGGCCCCAGACTTTTCTTTGCTGGGAGTTTTTTGATAACTGCTTTGATCTCATTTGGTGTAATCGATCTGTTTAGGTTTTCTAATTCTTCCAGATTGATTTTTGGAAGATTGTATGTTTCAAGGAACTTGTCCATTTCATCTAGGCTGTCTAGTTTTTTGGCATACAGTTCTTCATAGTATTTTCTTATAATATTTTGCATTTCTGTTGTGTCAGTTGATATTTCTCCTCTCATTTCTAATTTTATTTATTTGAGTCCTCTCTTTTTCTTGGTGAATCTAGTTAAAGGTTCATCAATCTTGTTTACCTTTTCAAAGAACCAGCTCCTAGTTTCATTGATCCTCTCTATTGTTTCTTTAGCCTCTATGTCATTTATTTCTGCTCTGACCTTTACTATTTCCTTTCTTCTACTACATTTGGGCTTTACTTGCTGTTTTTTTTTCTAATTCTTTTAGATGCAGGGTTAAGTTGTTTATTTGAGCTTTTTCTAGCTTCTGAAAGTGTGCCTGTAGTGCTATGAACTTCCCTCTCAGTACTGCTTTCACTGTGTCCCATAAATTTTGAGTTGTTGTATGCTCATTGTCATTCGTTTCTAAGAATTTTTTAATTTCTTCTTTGATCTCATTCTTAATCCATTCATTATTTAACAACCTGCTATTTAGTTTCCATGTGTTTTAGAATTTTTGAGCTTTACTGTTGTGGTTCATTTCTAGTTTCATGCTGTTGTGATCGGAGAAAGTGCTTGATATAATTTCAATCTTCTTAAATTTGTTGAGAGCACTTTTGTGCCCTAACATGTAGTCTATCCTAGAGAATGTACCATGAGCACTTGAAAAGAATGTATATTCTGCTGCTTTAGGGTGAAAAGTTCTGAAGATATCTATTAAATCGAGTTGATCTAGTGTTTCCAATAAGTCTGCTGTTTCTTTGTTAATTTTCTTTCTTGAGAATCTATCTAGTGATGTTAGTGGGGTATTGAAATCCCCTACTATTATAGTATTGGTGTTGATCTCACCCTTTAAATCCATCAAAGTCTGCTTTATATATTTGGGTGCTCCTATATTAGGTGCATAGACATTTATAATAGTTATATCTTCCTGTTGGATTACTCCCTTTATCATTATGTAGAGGCCTTCTTTATCTCTTACTATATCCTTTGTTTTAAAGTCCAATTTGTCTGATATAAGTATTGCTACCCCAGCTTTTTTTTCATTTCCGTTTGCATGAAATGTTTTTTTCCATCCTTTTACCTTCAATCTATGTGTATCTTTTGTTCTAAGGTGTGTCTTTTTTTTTTTTTTTTTTGTATTTTTCTGAAGCTGGAAACAGGGAGAGACAGTCAGACAGACTCCCGCATGCGCCCGAGCGGGATCCACCTGCCTCGCCCACCAGGGGCGACGCTCTGCCCACCAGGGGGCGATGCTCTGCCCCTCCGGGGCATAACTCTGCCGCGACCAAAGCCACTCTAGCGTCAGGGTCAGAGGCCAAGGAGCCATCCCCAGCGCCCAGGCCATCTTTGCTCCAATGGAGCCTTGGCTGCGGGAGGGGAAGAGAAAGACAGAGAGGAAGGGGGGGTGGAGAAGCAAATGGGCGCTTTTCCTATGTGCCCTGGCCGGGAATCGAACCTGGGCCCCCACACGCCAGGCCGACGCTCTACCGCTGAGCCAACCGGCCAGGGCCCTAAGGTGTATCTCTTGTAGACAGCATATGTATGGGTCCTGTTTTCTTATCCATGCAGCTACCCTATGTTTTTTGATTGGATCATTTCATCCATTTACATTTAGGGTTATTATTGATATGTAGTTGTTCATTGCCATTTTCTTCTTTAAAGGTGTATTCCTTTTTTGCTATATTCTTTTCCCACTTTGATCTGTTTACAACAGGCCCCTTAACATTTCCTGCAGCATTGGTTTGGTTGTAATGAATTCCTTGAGTTGTTTTTTGTCTGGGAAGCTTTTTTTTCTCCTTCGATTTTAAACGATAGCCTTGCTGGATAAAGTAGTCGTGGTTGTAGGTTCTTGTTCTGCATTACTTTGAATATTTCTTGCCATTCCCTTCTGGCCTCAAGTGTTTCTGTTGAGAAGTCAGATGTCATGCTTATGGGGGCTCCTTTGTAGGTGATAACCTTTTTTTCTCTTGCAGCTTTTAATATTTTCTCTTTATCGCTTAGCTTTGGTATTTTAATTATGATGTGTCTTGGTGTAGGTTTCTTTGGGTTTCTCTTTAATGGAGTTCTCTGTGCTTCTCGGACTTGTGAGAGTTTCTCTTGCATTAATTTAGGGAAGTTTTCAGCTATGATATGATTGAACAAAGTCTCTATCCCTTGTTCTTTTTCTTCTTCTTCAGGAACCCCTATGATGCGGATGTTATTTCTCTTCATGTTGTCACAGAGCTCTCTAAGAGTTTCCTCTGACTTTTTGAGTCTCCTTTCTCTTTTCTTCTCTGCTTTCATGCCTTTATTCAATTGTCCTTCAACTTGCTGTTTCGATCCTCAGCTCTATCTATCCTGTTTTTAATTTCTTCCATTGTTGTCTTTATTTCTGATATTGTATTTGTCATCTCTGACTGATTCTTTTGTATAATTGCTATTTATTTATGTGTTCATAATGACCATCCATTGTTGTTCTAAGATCCCTAAGCATCCTTACAATCATTATTTTGAACTCCGCATCTGGAAGTTTGATTATTTCCATATCACTCAGTTCATCTCCAGAAGGTGTCTCTTGTGGTTTCATTTGGATTGCACTTCTTTGTCTTCTCATTGTCTGTTTTTGGGTGTTTTATTTGTGAGTTGGTTGAGTCTAGGCTTGGTGTTGTCTGCCTCCAGTTTTCAGTTGTGTTATTTCTAGGTCTTCTTGGGTTGATATCAGCTGTTATCTGTAATTCACTTTCAGATTTGGGCAGCTAGAGATATTGGTCTGTAGTATTCTTTTTTTGTGCCATCGTTGCCTGGTTTTGGTATGAGGGTTATGTTGGCCTCATAAAATGTGTTTGGAAGTATTGCTTCTTCTTCAATTTTTTGGAAGACTTTCAGTACAATAGGAACCAAGTCTTCTTTGAATGTTTGATAAAATTCGCTGGTATAGCCGTCTGGGCCTGGACTTTTATTTTTGGGAAGGTTTTTAATGGTTTTTTCTATTTCTTCTCTACTAATAGGTCTGTTTAGGCTTTCTGCTTCTTCTTGACTCAGTCTAGGAAGGTTGTATTGTTCTAGGAATTTATCCATTTCTTCTAGGTTGTTGAATTTAGTGGCATATAGTCTTTCATAGTATTCTACAATAATTCTTTGTATATCTACAATGTCCGTGGTGATTTCTCCTCTTTCATTTGGATTTTGTTTATATGAGTTCTTTCTCTTTTTTCCCTGGTAAGTCTTGCCAAGGGTTTGTCAATTTTGTTGATCTTTTCAAAGAACCAGCTCCTTGTTCTATTAATTTTTTCTATAGTTTTTCTGTTCTCTATTTCATTTATTTCTGCTCTGATTTTTATTATCTCCTTTCTTCGGCTGGTTTTGGGTTGTCTTTGTTCTTCTTTTTCCAGTTCCTTAAGGTGTGAAGTTAAGTGGTTCACTTGGGCTCTCTCTTGTTTGTTCATATAGGCCTGAAATGATATGAACTTCCCTCTTATCACTGCTTTTGCTGCATCCCATAGATTCTGATATGTCATATTGTCATTTTCATTAGTCTGTATATATCTTTTGATCTCTGCACTTATTTCTTCTTCGACCCATTTATTTTTAAAAAAGTATGTTGTTTAGTTTCCACATTTTTGTGGGATTTTTTTCCTCTTTTTTGCAGTTGAATTCTAGTTTCAAGGCTTTATGATCAGAAAATATGCTTGGTACAACTTTGATTTTTCTGTATTTGCTGATGTTTTTGTGGCCCAACATATGGTCAATTCTTGAGAATGATCCATGTACACTGGAGAAAAATGTATACTCAGTCACTTTGGGATGAAATGACCTGTAGATGTCTATCATATCCAGGTGCTCTAGTGTTTTGTTTAAGGCCACTATATCTTTGTTGATTCTCTGTTTGGATGACCGATCTAGAGCTGTCAGTGATGTATTGAGGTCTCCAAATATGATTGTATTTTTGTCAGTTTTTGTTTTAAGGTCAATAAGTAGCTGTCTTATATATTTTGGTGCTCCTTGTTTTGGTGCATATATATTAAGAATTGTTATGTCTTCTTGATTCAGTGTCCCCTTAGCCATTATGAAATGGCCGTTTTTGTCTCTGAGTACTTTTGCTGTCTTGTAGTTAGCATTATCAGATGAGTATTGCTACGCCTGCTTTTTTTTTGGATGTTATTTGCTTGGAGTATTGTTTTCCAGCCTTTCACTTTGAATTTGTTTTTATCCTTGTTGCTTAGATGAGTTTCTTGTAGGCAGCATACAGTTGGACTTTCTTTTTTAATCCATTCTGCTACTCTGTGCCTTTTTATTGGTGAGTTTAATCCGTTCACATTTAGTTTAATTATTGACACTTGTGAGTCCCCTATTGTCATTTTATAGATTGCTTTCTGTTAGTTTTGTGTCTTGTTTGATCCTTCTCTTTCATTTTTCTATCTTTTGGTTTTATTTGGTTGTATTCCATACATGTTTTTTCTGTTGCTATCTTTTTTAAATCATGTGCCTCTGTAGTGATTTTTTCAATGGTGGTTACCATTAAGTAATGAAAAGGGTTCCTACCCTGTTCATTGTAGTGCACTGTCTTGTGAGTACTTTTGCACTCCATCGTCCTTTGTACTGTTAATCTCTGTCCTCTCCCCCTCCCCTATTTTTTTGTTGTTGTCACAGTTTAAATTTGGTTTCATTGTGTTCTTCTTGGAGCTTTTACTTATGGCTTTGTTTTTTTTGTTGTTGTTGTTTGTATCTGATTGGAGAACCCCCTTTAGTAATTCCTGAAGGGGGGGTTTTCTATGATAAATTTCCTCATCTTTTCTGTATCTGTGAATGTTTTTATTTCTCCTTCATATTTGAAGGATAGCTTTGATGGGTATAGTATTCATGGCTGAAAGTTCCTCTTTTTCAGGACTTTAAATATTGGGGTCCACTCTCTTCTAGCTTGTAGAGTTTCTGTTGAGAAATCTGATGATAATCTAATGGGCCTTCCTTTATATGTTGTATTCTTCTTTTCCCTGGCTGTCTTGAGAATTTTTTCTTTGTCATTGGTTTGTGCCAATTTCATTATGATGTGCCTTGGAGTAAGTTTGTTGGGGTTAAGAAAACTCGGAGTTCTGTTTGTTTCTTGAATTTGAGGCTTTAGTTCTTTTCACTGGCTTGGGAAATTCTCATCTATTATTTGTTTGAGTGTGTTCTCCATTCTATTTTCTCTCTCTTCTCCCTCTGATATACCTATTATTCTTATGTTATTCTTTTTGATGAAGTCAGATAATTCCTGTAGGGCTATCTCATTTTTTTTTTAATTTTTGAGTCTCTTTCTTTTTCTCTCTGTTGTACCTCAAGTTGCTTGTCTTCTATTTCACTAATCTTACCTTCCATCTGGCCTGTTCTATTAGCTAAGCTTGTTACCTTGTTTTTCAGCTTGTGAATTGAGTTTTTCATCTTTGTGTGATTTATTTTTATAGTTTCAATTTCCTTGGTAATATATTCTTTGTATTCATTGATTTGTTTTCTCAGCTCCCTAAATTGCCTTTCTGTGTTTTCTTGTATATCTCTGAGTATTTTTAGGATTTCTACTTTAAGTTCTCTGTCATTTAACTCTTTCCAATATATTAAATTTTTTCTCCATAGATTTTTCCTCATCTATCTGTGTTACCTCTCTTTCTTTTGTATCCATGATATTCAATTTTCTCTTTCTTAATGGCATCTGAGGGTGGTTTTGTTGATAGTTAATGAGATTTAATTAAGAATAAATAGTTAAAAAAATAAAAATAAAAAATAGAAAAGTTTTTTTAAAAAAATTAAAAATTAAAAAAAGAAAAATTAAAAAAAAGAAAATTATTCCCCCCTCCTTTTGTCCTCTCCTCTCCTCTCCCCTCTTTCTTGAGAAAATCTTGTGGTGAACTGTGAATTATAGTGTACTAAATAGGACAAACAATGCCTATAATGGAGGACCTGCGTTGGGGAGAAGTAATAAAGGGGCAAAAGAAGGGGTATGGACCCACAGAATGTAAATAAGGAAAAAATTTGGGTCAAGAATAAAATGATTTGCTTTTAGGTGTTGGTTGACTAAGAGATATGATGAGAGGAATAAGAGGGAAACAGGAAAATGGGGGGGGGGAATTAAAAAATTACTATTGTATTTAGTGGAATAAGAACTAGATAAAATGGAGAGCCAGGGTTGGGAGCACTGCTAGTGAGTTAAAAAAGTGAAGTATAAACCCCCCAAAATACCACAAACATAAGTTTGAGTCCCAGATAAGATAATTTGTTCATTATTGAGGTTTGAATGAGAGGAAACATAAAGGAGAAAGGAAGAAACTAATATAGAGGGAGAAAAGAAAGAGAGAGAGAGAAAAAAAGAGGGAACCACTAAAAGAAGAAAAAAGAAAAAAGAGGAGAGAGAGAGAGAGAGTTAAGGATTTTGGAGTGCAACTCTCATAGAGAGAAAGGAAGATGAAAGAAAAGGTAATGGGAGATGTAACACTTATGGGTAGTGTAGTTCAAGGACAGTGAAAGTAAGACCAACAGAGAATTAAACGACCAAAGTGGAAGAGGAAAAAAAAAATCAAGACATGAAGATAAGAGAAACAAATGAACAAATATAATAAAGTGGGATAGGTTATAAAGTCTGTGGATTATTCTTGATTTTGAGAGGTTATCTTCTTGCTTTTTCTTTTCTCTCCCTCTTCCTGGTTGGTGACTCTGACCCCGGGTTCTGCCCCTGTGGCATGCTCAGGTAGAGGTTTGTAGTTGATAAGTCTCTATGGCGATGTCATGTATTGTGCTTCAGTCTCGTTGGCAGTCGAGGCTCATTAGCATTTATAGGCTCTGACAGTGAGAGAGTCCGTGTTCCTGGAGCCTCTCTCCTAGTCTTTCCTTCCTCAATTAGTAGCCTGATAATCCAGCTATGGGGTTGCTGCTGCCTCTGCCTGGATAGTAAGAGGCTCAAAGAGCTGGCAACTCCCCACTCTATTCCCACTCAGCACAGGGCTCTGGGTAAGGCTCAATCAGTCAGAGCTGCTAGCATAATCAAGCAGGTTTTCCGCCCACACAAAGACCTCTGACTCTGCCACTCTGTCCAGTAACATGGGTGGGTGGGTCAGCGCCCACTCCCGGGGCACTAGGAGGAATCTCTCACTCAATATCTGCAAGCGCAGACCAGGATATCAGGCCGGCAGTCTCATACTCTGAGTGAAACTCCCGCCCGCACAGAAAAGTTCCAGCGTTGGAATTAGTTCTCGCTCCCTCCCTGTGCGCGGCTTTTTCAGGGTGCTGGGGTGGTCCGAGATTCTGCTTTCGGCCCACACAAAGGTCCCTGACTCTGCCTCTCTGTGGGATAACACGTACGCCCACTCCCAAGGTGCTCGGAAGAATCTCTTGCCCACTCTCCTTGCGCGCTGACTAGGATATCAGGCTGGCTGCCTCACACTCTGAATGAAACCCCCACCCGCTCAGAAAAGATCCAGTGTTGGAATTAGCTCTCGCTCCCTCCCCGTGCGCGGCTTTTTCAGGGTGCTGGGGCGGTCAAGCCCAGGGTTTTGAACCGGTAACTTCAGAGTTCCAAGTAGATGCTTTTTCCACTGCACCACCACAGGCTAGGCCAGCAGTTCTCAACCTGTGGGTCACAACCCCGGCGGGGGTCAAATGCCCAAAACACAGGGGTCGCCTAAAGATATCAGAAATACATATTTTAAACACAGGGGTCGCCTAAAGTCATCGGAAAATACATATTTATTACATAATACATTTTTAAATAAAATATGCATTTCCGATGGCTTTAGGAGACTCCTGTGCTTTGGTCATTTGACCCCTGCCGGGGTCGCGACCACAGGTTGAGAACCGCTGGGCTTGGCAGTGGTTTCCTAATAGAATTTATATTCAGTAAAGAATTCTTGGCTCTGGCCATTTGGCTCAGCCTTAGAGTGCCAGTGTGTGGGAGTCCCGGGTTTGATTCCTAGTCAGGACACACAAAAGTAACCGTCTGCTTCTCCACCCCTCCTCCTTTTCTCTCTCTTTCTCTCTCTCTCTTCCTCTCCTGCAGCTAAGGCTCGAATGGCCCCAGGCACTGAGGATGGCTCTAAGCAGGGGTCCCCAAACTTTTTACACAGGGGGCCAATTCACTGTCCCTCAGACCGTTGGAGGGCCGGACTATAAAAAAAACTATGAACAAATTCCTATGCACACTGCACATATCTTATTTTAAAGTAAAAAAACAAAACGGGAACAAATACAATATTTAAAATAAAGAACAAGTAAATTTAAATCAACAAACTGACCAATATTTCAATGGGAACTATGCTCCTCTCACTGACCACAAATGAAAGAGGTACCCTTCCAGAAGTGCGGCGGGGGCCGGATAAATGGCCTCAGGGGCCACATATGGCCCGCGGGCCATAGTTTGGGGACCCGTGCTCTAAGGCCTCCGACTCAAGTGCTAAGATAATTTGGTTGCTCAGAACAACAAAGTAGCAGCCCAAATGGGCAGAGCATCAGCCCCAGACCATTGCTGGGTGGGTCCTGGTCTGGGCTTATGCAGGAGTCTGTCTCTGCCTCCTTGCCTCTCATTTGAAAAGAAAAAAAGCAAAAACAAAAACAGAATTCTTAGAGCTCTGTGGTGCTTGAGATAGTATGGCAATTATGGGCCTATGCACCGCAAATTAAGAACCAATCCTAGAAGATAAGTTCTGGACAGATCAAAATGTCCTGTGAAGTTTCTTTATAAATTCTCTGAAATTATGTGAAACTTGCTACTATACGTATACTCAATGCAGGAGGGCAAAAGTAGGTTTACAGATATGAGCATGCAAAACACAGTTTATTCTTGTATTATTACTTATTAATCATATTATTTTTCATACAAACAACTGTAAACCTACCTTTGCCTGCCCTGTATTTAAGGATAAAGTTCACAGATAACCCTCAATAAGGTAAGAGTTACTAATTAATGGTTTCTTTATGACTCTAGTTTGTGAAAAATAATATTTTTATATATTTTTGTAGTAATTCTGAGTTTACAAAACACTGATATGTATTTTACCTCAGTGTTGAAAAGAACCCTGTTCACACATCACATTCTAAGTTTTTTGAATGGGCAAATCATATAAGGAAACTGTGTAACAACTTGGCTACTAATAGGCTTTGTTGACACCACAATATTTATGTCAGTGTGACTGGGTTTCCTGATACAGAAAACCAGACTCAGACTAGTCTAACCAAGGTAGAGAATCGGCTCAGTGACAGAAATGTAGAGAGATAATGGTTGTATTTAGGTGTGGCTTGATCCAGAAGTTTATCGTGTCATTAGGCTCCAGCTCAGCCATTTTTTGGCTTTGCCACTTCAGTGGGTCAGCTCTGTCCTCAGACTAGACCCCTGGAAGCAAATGGCCGCAGCAGTTTCACACGTCATTTGTTTCAACACAGTGAAGAGGAAGAGAACTTCTTGACCAGCATTCCCTGGACAGTCCCAAGATTCACTCTGCTGGCCGGTCAGAGGCAGATTAAGGTTGGTTGAGGCACCAGGCACAGAAGAAAATATTGGGCCCCTTAAAAAAAAGAGAAAGGGACAGGGAAAATAAAAATACATGTTAACCATATGTTTAAATAAATTAAATATAGTATGTACTATTAATGTTAAAATTGCACATATGAAACCTAACTTGGTGTCATTAGAAAAAAGTATAAAGTTGGGGTTTTGCGGGGTCCTTCAGAAGTCGGGTCCCAGGGCGCGTGCCTATGGCGCCTACGTTAAATCGGTCTCTGCGGGGTGGGTACGTTAGTTCATATGTTGACTGCTGAACTCAGTCATGGCCAGAGAGCTCTGCATGGACTGGTGCAGTCACATACTCTCCTAGAGGAGGAGAGAGCAGAGCCACCTTGCCTGGGGCCCCACGGACACCCAACAGGGGAAACTGGTGTTCTTAGACAAACAAAGGTGTGAATGCTGGCCTAGTGGGAAGGTGGGAAAGTGAGGGCAGAGGACAAGGGCACTTCGAAAAGACAGAGTGTCAACAACAAGGACAAGTTTTTTAAAATCTGTTAACAGTAATATTAAGGCCATTTTAAATGAGGAAATAGAAACCTAGAGAGTTGGAATAATAACCTAAATGCACACAACTGATAAATGTGGGAACTGGGGCTCAAACCCAGTACTTTTAACCCCAAATCTGTTGCTCTCTCTAATACTTACTATCACTACCACAGACTCAAGTTCTTAGAGTAGTTGATCCGCAAAGCGATTTTGGCTGGCTCTGCCCGTGGATATTAACTGTGGGGTAATGTATGCCACGGACCAGCGACAGCTGCTGATTTTAGTTTCAGTTCCATCGCGGTTCAGAGAATGGTGTAGTTTTCACTTGCAGAGTACAGTAAAGCTTTACTTCTCAGAGGCTTTGCAGCTGAGACTGTCAAAGGTCTCCAATAGAGATGAATCATCTCCTACTTGATAATTGAGGAGCCAGAGGCAAAGTGTGGTGAATGAAC
This sequence comes from Saccopteryx bilineata, assembly GCF_036850765.1. Lineage (NCBI taxonomy): Eukaryota > Metazoa > Chordata > Mammalia > Chiroptera > Emballonuridae > Saccopteryx > Saccopteryx bilineata. Next base: position 54,359,721 of record NC_089499.1, on the reverse strand, counting down.
CAAGCTACTGCTCTAGCTGCACAGATAGCCTGGGTCTTCAATGGGCAGTTTATGGCTGTTTCCTACTATAAATAAGTACACACACATAGGAGCCTAAGAGTCCAAAGACCACAGGTTACCCAGGCAAACTTTGATTAATTTTGTTATGCCTGGAGAGAGAAAATAGAAAAACTCAGTAGCAAAGTAAATTTTTGCTAACATGATATTGTTGAAAACTGCCCGTGACTCAAACCAGCAGATTGAATTCTGCTCTCGGCTCAGAAAGACTGTGACCTTGGGCAGATTATTATTCCCCTGACTTGAAGATGAGGTGCCTGGCCTAGAGGACCAGAGATATCCCTTTCAGGATTAAAAGCTTATATTATTTTTGTTTTCAGTCTTCTATCTCGGCAAGTAAGGTATGGAACAAATGATGATTCAAAGCCAAGGAGGCAGTTAAATGGCATTAGATAAATGCCCCTCAGAGCTCAGGTGCAAAGCAATTGCTTGGGAATCTTGTTCAGTGGGGTTGGGCCAAGAGTCTGCATTCCTAACACCAGGTACCAATGTTGTCCATTCCCAGCCCATATTTTGCACACTTGGAGTAGAGAGGTTTTAGCATTCAGTATGTTTCTATCAAAATCTATCCAGAGAAGAGAACAGAAGATGAGGAAGAGGATAGAAGAAGTGGTGACTCTGTTCATAAAAATAATTATAGCACTTACAGGTCAAGTTTGGGGAACATGAAGTAAGTAGGTTTTAATGTCTCCCAGGGGGTTAGAGGTTTATTTTGTAAGCAGCCCTGGGTTATGCTTCCAATTAGAGATACAAGGTGGGGCAAAAGTAGCTGTACAGTTTTTCATATGGAAAACAATACAATAATAAATAATAAAAGAATAAACCATTTCATTGTCTTCTTCTGCCCCACCCTGTATATTAGAACTCCCTCTGGATTTCTAATTCCTGGTCCAGGACTGTTTCTGTTACATGACACTTCTCTTTAAACTAAGTCTTTATTTTTCTATGACCGATGTATATATATTTCCTTTTTCTGTTACTGGAATTATATTGCTACAATGAAATGCAAATTATTTTTCTGTAAGTAATAACCATGGTGATCCTGCAGCTCTTTCTGTAGGCACCATTCACTTATTTTCAATAATGAGTGTAAAAGGATCTGGACAAAATAATTTTACATAGAAATACCAACATAAGATCCAGCAGTGCCTCATTTCACAAGCTACCTTTTATTTCCCCCATTCTTGTTCCTGGGGTCATGCTCTCACAGTGAACTAAGTTATAACCCTGGCTTCATATGTTCCTTCTTGCATGATTTCATTAATAATATTAATTAGGGCTTAAAATAAATACATATCCTAGAATGGCTGATCTGCCCTTTATTCACCAGACCGAAGTATGATTCAGGATTCTCAATTTCTTCATGGCCATTATTATTCTGCACATCCTCTTTGTTCTCAGTGATGCTTTATCGACCCCTGTCAAGTTGAAAAGAAGCAGAGAAGACAGGCAGCCAATCAGGAGCTGGGAACCATATGCAGTGTGAATGCCACCTGGCCTTGGACGAGCAGTGGGCTGCAAGCCCAGGCACTGCTCTCTCTCTTCTTTCAGTAGATTGTACATTAGGTTACATATTGAATGAAAGTAAAATCACTCTCACACCCTTAATTTGGAAGGGCACTGGGAAGAAAATCATTCTATTGGCCATTTTCTGGCATTCTCATTACCTATTCCAGGTCCATTAGATTCCAGGAGAATATTGTTTTGGTCCATAAAAACCATTATCTTTCTGAGTCATAGGAAGATGCTTGATGGTTCTTAAATATAGCTGAAATCCTTAAGCACACAGGTATTATTTAGCCCAACCCCGACAACAGTAGTATCAATGGGGATATCACTTATCGAGGTTTTACGATATCCAGTTGTGTAGTTAAAAATATTATCTCAATTAGTCTTCCCAGTGAAACTATAAAGCAGTTACTATTATTTTCTATCACCATCATCATTATCACATTACTATTACTATTATTATTATTATTATTATTATTATTAATCTCTTATCTGTCCATGAAAGATTAGCCTCCGGGAGATAAAGTAATTTTTAAAAGGTCAGACGTTTATTAGTTACAAAGCCAAGAGTGAAACTCAGCTCAAAAGGAAATCATGCTCTTAACTCTCGAAATGGAGCTTCTTTGGCTTAAGGCTAGTATCTCTTGTTCTATTAAATCTACTCCTCATTACAGAAACTTCCTGAGAGCAACAGCCCTAACTCTTCTGTTCCCTGTACTGGCACCAGCACTTAGAATAGTGCCTCACACATAACAAGGACTTAATAACTATCAGAAGAGAGGTAGAGAGAGGTAGGAGATAGAGAGGAGGGGAAAGGGAAGAGGGGAGAAAGAAAGAAAACATGGGAAGTCTTGAATGGCAGGTGAAATTGACTTTTGTTTGCTCTAAATATCTCAGGAAACAGCTTAGGCAAGGCAGAAAGAGGATATGATGATGATAATGTTTTAGGATAATCCAAACCAATTTGGCAATACTATAGGAAAAACCTTGAACTTTAGGTTTATACAAAATAAGGTTATACAAAATACATATTTAAAATCTGCCTCCTTAATTGGGAAGATATTTCAGAATACTTTATGGGTGATATTATGTGTAAGTGTATAAAATCGTAATAATTCGATTACTTTATTTTTTTATTTTTTTATTTTTTCTTTTCATTTTTTCTGAAGCTGGAAACAGGGAGAGACAGTCAGACAGACTCCCACATGCGCCCGACCGGGATCCACCCGGCACGCCCACCAGGGGGCGATGCTCTGCCCATCCTGGGCGTCGCCATGTTGCGACCAGAGCCACTCTAGCGCCTGGGGCAGAGGCCAAGGAGCCATCCCCAGCACCCGGGCCATCTTTGCTCCAATGGAGCCTTGGCTGCGGGAGGGGAAGAGAGAGACAGAGAGGAAAGCGCTGCGGAGGGGTGGAGAAGCAAATGGACGCTTCTCCTGTGTGCCCTGGCCGGGAATCGAACCCGGGTCCTCCGCACGCTAGGCCGACGCTCTACCGCTGAGCCAACCGGCCAGGGCCTGATTACTTTATTTTTTTTAAGATTTTATTTATTGATTTTAGAGAAAGGAGAAAGAGAGAGAGAGAGAGAGAGAGAGAGAGAGAGAGAGAGAGAGAAAGTAGGGAAGAGCAGGAAGCATCAACTAGTAGTAGTTGCTTCTCATATGTGCCTTGACTGGACAAGCCTGGGACTTTGAACCTCACTATTCCAGATCTAGGCTTTATGAACTGAGCCACCACAGGTCAGACTTGATTACTTTCTTTTTGAGAGTAGATCAATAAGTTTATTTCCTCAATAGTTGCAGTCATTCTTTTAAAAATGTAACTAGGATGAGAACTAAAGTTATTTTACATGACATAAATGTACTTTTATCATATGACCATAACAGTCTCTACAAATGATTTTCCCCTTTCTTTGTTTTTTTCTTCCTTCCTTCATTCCTTACCTCTTGCTTGCTTTTCTCCTCTCTCTCTTTCTCTCTCTTGTAAATACTTCTAGTACCAATATAAACAATATTGAAGAAAACACTACTAAATACAGTATTTAACTATACATATTGCATTTCATTAAGTTATCATTGCTTTTCACTTCCCTGTTCCTCTTCCCCCTAAACTCTGAAATTATAAGAAGCTGTCCAGGAAAAAAAGATTTGGTTTCACCATCCCCCAAAGCAAAGGACTGTGAGTCTGCCTAAAGTGCCCAGAATGGGGCAGTAAAGGCTACACAGATATATAACCCTTCCCTTGCTTGTACCATTAAAACACAGGTTTTTAATGTTTATAAATTTGAAAGAGGGGGTGACATTAGCTATTTTCACTCCATATAGGAATGTGGTTTCCACCTGTGTTTTCATGACAAACCTACATCATAGCAAGCATTCCAGATGCCCTAAAGGTCAGACATAATGGGGTTTGAGATATATCCATCTTCATAATTATTTCATATTAAATTTTTAATTCCTTCCTCCTACAAATCATTAGGATGAACTCCACCAACCTGGCTGCTTCCTGAGCCACTGTTTTGACACAGTTACAAAGACGGTTACTCATCCTGTTCTTATTAATAGAGATTTGGTCTCTGTTTTGATCACTATAACTGAGTGAAAGTTGTCAGTAATAAATATATGCCAAAATTAAAATCTTAAGAGTCCCCAAAGCCATATGCATTAGAGTAATTCCGAGTTAAGTTTTCCAGTTATATCCTCTTACAAAAGCAGACTGAGATGCTGAGATTTTTATATATATATATATATATATATAAATAAAATCATTAGAGAATTTTTTTATTCATTCTTATACATGTACACACAGACAGACAGATCCCTTTGATCTAAAACTCTCCCTTGTGTCTTCAGGGTAGTTTTGAAGTAATATTCTTAGTAGAAATATGGTTTCCAGAACTAACTCCTGAAAAACAGATTTTTTTTGCCTTCTAACTTATCAGTTAGGCAAAGGAAAAGTAGGGATAATAGAAAGGGAATGGAAAGGGATGAATCCCAGTATGATTTAAGAAAATTTCCTTGAAAACTTTATTAGTTTTTTATTATTGCTGTAACACTATACTACAAATTTAGTGGCTTAAAAGAAGATAATCTATTCTCTTATAGTTCTGGAGGTCAGAATTTCTAAAATCAAAATTCCAGGAGGCTTGCATGCCTTCTGGAGACTAGGGGAAAATCAAGCTCCTTGCCTTTCCATTTTCTAGAAGTCACCCGCTTTCCTTGTCTTGTGGTCCCTTCCTCATATCACAGCAACCTCTGCTTCTGTCATCGCATCTTCTGTGACACTCACTTTCCTGTCTCCCCATTATAAGTCTCTGTGATTGCTTTGGGCCCACCCAGAGAAAGTAGGGTGGTCTTTCCATCTCAAGGTCCTCAATGTAATCACACATGCAATGTCTGTTTTCTCATGCAAGGTTGTTTTGGAGATTTGACCCATTATTCAGTCTAGCAAACTAGCACAGAGTACTGAATCTATTGATAGCGTTTGCAAGAGAGATCACAACAAGCATATTTGTTTGAGAAGCCTCCTTGTCAACATGAGCCTAAAACACCCTCTCCCAGAAACATCAGGGAAAGGGAGAGCACATCCCATCACCTGGTCCAGGAAACACTCATTGGTAGGTCCCCCTGGGTAGGGGTACCTTGCCATCGCAAACTCCCAACAGAGATGCCCCCCTGAGGTCCTGAGACCTCCTACCTGCACTTGGAAACACCAGTGAGGGCAGACAGAGCCAGCAGGAGGGACCCAGCCATGGAAGCTGTTCTGACCCACATGGTCTCTTTTTCCCCATGGCCCTGACACTCTCCTCTTTCACCCAAAGAAGAGAGATTGGGACAGCTGGAGGTGGAGAAGCAGTGAAAGAGAGATCCAACTACAAAAGGGCATCTGGCCAGGAAGTGTTTTCTCGTGACTGGACCTGGAAACCCTTTTTTTCTACCGGGAGACACACATTGGCCCCATCAGAGTAAGCCTCTTAGGTTTCTCCTCAGGCAGCACCAGCAAGATGCAATGGGAACTCCTGGAGCCTCAGAGCAAAATAGCACTAAAATGACTGTGAAAATGAAACTAGTACGGGAACCCAGCCTACAAAGTAGAATAGAACCAATGGGTTATAAACAAAGTGACAGCCTAATTGTGTGAAAGACTTAACGTAGTTTCTTGATTACCCTAAAACAACAGACAACATGTCCAGGATACAGACAAACATCACCCATCATGTGAGGAACCAAGAAAACGACAACTTGAATGAAAAGAGACGATCAATTGATGGACTTCATTACTGAGATGAGTCAGTTGTTGAAATTATCTGATGGGATTTTAAAGCTGTTATAATAAAAGTCTTGAACAATCAATTATAAGTTATCTGAAAACAAATTTAAAAAAATATAAAATCTCACCTAATACATAGATGGTATTTAATAAGAACCAAATGAAAATTATGAAAAATAAAAATTCTAGAAATTAAAACCTCAATGTATAGACTCAGAAGTGGAGTAGAGATGATAGAAGATAAAATCAGTGAACAATGTAATCTATCATTATCAACAAACTAAAGAAGAAAAATGACATGATCTTGCTATTTAACTCAGAAAAAGCATTTGATAAAAATCAACACTAAAGTTCAAGGTAGGAATAAAGAGGAATTACCTAAGTTTGATAATGAGCTACTGTAAAAACACATACAGCTAGTTTATACTTAATGGTAAAAGACTGAATGTTTTTCTCCTAAGAATGAAAACAAAGCAAGGATGTTCACTCTCATTACTCTTATAATATAGTACTAAAGGTTCTAGAGTAAGGCATACAGATTAGAAAGAGAGGTATAAAAATGCCCTGTTTACAGATGGCACGATTGTGTAGAAAATCCCACATAACCAACAAAAAACTCCTAGAATTACTAAGAAAGTTCAATAAGATTTCAGGATACAAGATCAACACATAAAAATCAAGCATTATATACATACATAACAATGAACATAAAAAATTGACATAAAAACATCATTTACAATCAACCCAAAGATAAAGTAATGCTTAGCTGTTTCTTAAAACATCTACAGGTTCTGCATTCTAATTATTGCAAAATTTTGTTCAACTAGATCAAAAGAAGACCTAAGTAAATGAAGAGATGTTCTCCGTTTTAGGATTGGAAGACTCAACATAAAAATGTCAGTTATCCCCAAATTTATCTATAGGCTTAATGCAATTTAGTCAAGCTTTTTTTTATAGGTATAGACTAGTTTGTTCTACAATGTGTATGGAAAGGTATAGATGTAGAATAGCTAAGACAATCTTGACAAAGAAGAAGAAAATAAGAGGAATCACTCTCTTTAGGGCTATTATTAAAACCAGTGTGGCATTGGCAGAGGGACTGATGCAGAGATCAATAGAACAGAATGGTGAACCCAGAAATAGTCCCATGCAAATATGCCCAGTGCTTTTTTGACATAAATGCAAACACAAATCAATGGGTGATAGCCTTTTAATCAAACATTGTTAGCATAATTAGATATCCACAGACAAAATCATAAACCATGACCTAATATCACACCTTAGACAAAAGTTAACAACAAAAAAATAAATCATGTACTTAAATTATATATAAAACAAAAATTATAAACTCTATAAGAAAAAAATATTATAAAATATTCAGGATTAGGTGTAGGCAGAGAGTTCACAGAGTTGGCAACAAAATCACAAAGGGAGAATTCAAACATTGGATCTCATTAAAATTTAAAGCTATCGTTCTATAAAGATGATGAAAAGACAAGCAACAGGGAAAAAATATTTGCAAAACACATCTGGCAAAGGAATAGTATCTAGAATATATAAAGAACACTTAAAACTCAACATTACGACACAACAAAACAGTAACAAAGCAATCAAATTAAAAAGGAAAATAGCTTTGGGTGATGGGCATGCAACATAATTGAATGACAAGATAACCTGGAGTTGTTATCTTTGAATATATGTATCCTGATTTATTGATGTCGCCCCTTAAAAAAATAAAATTATTTTAAAAAAATAAAAATAAAAAAAAATAAAAAATAAAACCATAATTGAGATATCATTACACATCTAACAAAATGGCTAAATAAAAAATAGTGACAACAACAAAAGTTGACAAGAATGAAAGCAACTGGATCACTCATAGACTGCTGGTGGGAATGTAACATGGTACTATTATTCTGAAAAACAGTTTGTAGTTTCTTATAAAAGTGAACATGTAAACATACAATCCAATAATTAATTATACTGTTGGCAGTTATCCCAGAGAAATAAAAATTTCTGTTCATATCAAAGCCTGTACACAGATATTTATAGTAGTTTAATTTGCAGTCGCTCCAAAGTAAAAACAACCCATAGGTCCTTCAACAGGTGAATGGTTAAAAAAATCTGTTACAGCTCTGGCTGGATAACTCAGTTGGTTAGAGCATTTTCCTGAAGCTCAAAGGTTGCTGGTTCGATTCCTGGTCAGGGCACATACAGGAACAGATTGATGTTCCGGTCATTTGTTCTCTCTCTCTCTCTCATATTAATAAATAAAAAAAATTTAATCTGTTTTATAAATTCCATAGAATACTACTTAGCAATAAGAAAGAAAAAGGTATTGATGCAAATAGCAACTTTGATGATTCTCCAGGGAATTATCCCGAGTGAGAAAGATCAGTCACAAAGGTTACAAGATGCCATACTATTTCATGCTATTTATACAAGATTTTTTAAATGACAATTTTTAAAAAATGCATAAGAAAATGAGTGGTTCCAGGGGTTAGAAATGTCATGATGGGAGCAAGAAGAAGGGAGGTGTTATAAATGAACAACATTAGGGATACTTGTGGTGATGGAACTCTTCAGGGTCTTAACTTTGGTGGTGGACAGACACACATAAGAGATTAAACTGTATAGAATTAAATACATTAAATACACACATGAGTATAAGTAAAACTGGGGAAATCTGAATGAGCTTGGTAAATGGTATCAATGTCAATAGCCTGGTTGCCTGGTTGTGATAGTGTGCTGTATAGGTTTATTTTTAAATATTTTTTTTTCTGAAAAATATTATCATTGGGGGGAAATCAGGTATAGTAGGCAGAAAAATGTCCCCCTCAAGATATGCATATCATAATCCCTGTAGGCTGTGAATATGTTCTTCAAATGACAGAAGGGACTTTGCATATGTGATTAAGGATCTTAGGACAGGGAGCTTTTTGCTGGATTATTTGGGTAGGCTTGGTGGCATCACAGGGTCCTTAAAAGGGAAAGAGGGAGACAAGAGGTCCAGAGAAGTGAATGTGACCGGGGAAGCAGAGATTAGAGTAAAGCAATCAGTGGCTGGGGGCCACAAGCTAAGGAATGGGGGCAGCCTCTGGGAGCCAGAAAACCCTCTCCCCCAGAGCCTCCACCAGGAACGCAGCCCTGCTCTCACTGTAGTTTTAGCCCAGTAAAACCCATTTTGGACTTCTGACCTGCAAAATGATCAAATAATAAATTTGTGTTACATCAAGCCGGTAAGTATGTGGTCAGTTGTAACAGCAGCAATAGGAAATTAATATACCGGAGAAAGTGCATATATTCCAGTATTAGTCCTCTGAATTATTGCTTGCAACTTCATGTAAACTTACAATTATGTGAGTAAAATTTTCAATTAAAAGGATATGCATCTGATCTCTGTAGAGAGGAATGCTGATTTGAGTTGCCGTGAAGCATGAATCCAAGATGGAAAGATAATGAAGGAGGAGAAAAAAATTTCCCCTTTTGTTGGATGAGACTTATGATAATATCTGACCTTTTCTTCTTGAAAGAAATAATTATTGTTGGCATTTGTATAAGTCCCTTTCCACACTTCCTGCTGTCCTCCTAGTGCAGGAAGTACAGTAATCAAATGAGGGGTCTGGGGTTCAGATGCCTCAGGTAATATTCCATTATCACTCAAGGACTGGGAAATCTTGGGCAAATTCCAGGTATTTTCATTGTAAATGAAAAATAATATCAGCATCTCTTTCAAAGGGCAATTGTAAATAGTTACTCCTGGGAATGTGGTCATGATATATGGGAACCCTGTTCTGTGTATTTTCCTCAGTTCTCCAAGACTCCTTAACCCCTTTATTTTCCTCTAGCCCCTCATCTTTCAAAATTGATCTAACCCTATAGTAAAAGGCCTTTGAAATGGCTCTTCATAATCCTGCCTTCTGGTATTCATGCCTTTTATAACCCCTTGCCCCAGAGTGTGCACCAGAGGTAATGACTTGCTTTTATCAAATAGAATATGGCAAAATAATGGGACATCACCTCAAATATTAGTTTACAAAAAAATATGGTGGCTTAAATGTTGGGTGCCTTCTCTCTGGTTCTTCTCACCTGCTTGCACTGATATATCAAGGTGCCGTGATATGAGCTGCCCCGTGGGGTGGCCATGAGGCAGAGAACTGAGAGCATTCTCTACCCAGAGAGCAGATTCCACTCCAGAGCCTTTCTTCCCTGCTGCTGTTGCCTCAGCACTGAAACCACTCAATAAGGTCTCCTCTGAAAATATGAATGCCCCCCTGTTTGGTAACATATTGGAAAAACAGAAGCCAGGATGCACTTGAAACCCTTAGTCCAAAAGTCCACAAGGAAATGAATACTGCCAGAAATCATGTATGCAAGCACGGAAGGAGATTCTTCCCCACTGAAGCCTTTGGATGAGGTGAGAGCCATGGCCAACTCCTTGATTGCAGCCTTGCAAGAGCTCCTGAGCCAGAAGACCCAGCTGAACCATACCAAGATCCCTGACCAACAGAAACTATACAATAATACAAGTCGTTATGACCTTTTGAGGGTAATTTGTTATCCGGCAATAGATAAATAATAAGATCTCCGTCTTCATAGTATTCACGGGCACTAAAGAAGAAACAATAGCAAAAACAGTTATTCATGCAATAGAGAAAAGAAAAGCAAGCCGAGTGAGTCACCTCTCATCCTGTCTAGAAGCTCTAAGCATCAAAGGTCTAAATAAACATGTATGGTAAGTGGCATGAATATGTGAATAAACCCCTGATAAAATTGTCAGAAGTGTTTGTATAAGAAACTATTAATTAACCAAGATTAATCTGTCTATGGAGGAATTTCCGAGTAACGAGATAAACCAGAATGTTTTCGGAAAGGTTGATGTTCGGGAGGGATTTGGTGAATAAGAACATAGAGCTCTATGTTCGCAGATCTGTCCGGAACAAGCCTCTTTTAAGTCAGCTTTCTTCACATTGTCTACTTTTTTAAAAAACTTCTGAAACCACTGATTTTTCAGAAGATAAATTATTTTTCCTAGTGTGTGGCAGTGGCGTTTGTATAGGGGGTGGGATGTGCAGTGTTCCTGAAGCAAGAACAGTGGCTGCCATGTTTGTGCAATGAGTACTGACATTACGTTATTTTCTTAGTGTTATAAAAATGGGCATTCTTTTTCTATATAACAGTATCTGCCACTGAAATACCTCCCAGAATTGGCTCTAGTTATCTTCTCCCTTCCCCATCTTTGGGTACAAAATAAGGAGCCTTTTATTTTTAGATGCCTAAATTATTGTGATTCCGAGACCTGACAGGCAGGCCATTCTTTTCTCCTGGGAACTCCAAAGACTTAGGTACGAGAGTTACACAAAGACTCATGCCCTTCAGTGGAGTTCATATTGTTAACTACTTTCTTCCTGAAAAAACTTTTACAAAGAGGAAAGTAAGGTTATTCCGCCAAAGATCCTTCTTTCTTCTCTCCTGTTCTTGTTGTAGTACTGATACCACTCAACAGGGTCTCCTTTGAAACTAATAATGCTTGCAGTGCAGCAAATGTCCCTGATCCAAGACAGGGAGATTCTGAAGAAGTAAAATCAGATAATTTGAGTCGTCATCTAAATGTGGCTCTGTGTCAATGGCAAGAAATGTGCAAGTAATCAAATACAGCCATTGGTGGGTCCTCTTCCTGCATCTGCTCTCAGTGTTTCTTCTCAGTGTGGACAAGGCCCGGCCTCTCTCCTCGTCCCTTCACAGTGGAATGTATTTGTGGCCTATGTCCCTGGATGCTGTCATGAAATTCTGTGGCTGAAAAAAATATGTCTAAGGGGAGATAGGCTATTTCTTAGTGTTTATAAGACTATCCAAATCAGTTATACGCAAACACAAAACAGCAAACTGGGTAATTTATAGGTGAGTTTAGTAATAAAAGACCTCTGTAAAATACCTCCTTTGGCCAAGACTTGAAACCAACACACTGTCTTTTCTTTTAGCCCATATCCACTGGCTAAAGCAGATCACAGGAAGTTGGCAATCTGAACAATGAATTTGGAGAACATAAGCAAAAACCCACTTTTCCTTCATATTTGATGGTTGAGTTCATTGGAATATGAATATTAATGCAATTGTATCAACTCTTCATTGCCTACTTGTAGGAAGCATAGAAAAAGAAGAAAATGGACTGAAGTGGCCCAAATGACATTTGAAATTATCTACCAATTTTATTCACATATTGTCACAGATAAACCAGACTGCTTCCTCAAACTCCCAAATTTGATATCAGCCTAATTTGGTAGAGAAAATTCTTTAATTTGCCTAATTTACTTCTGTGCACAGTCTGTACACAGGAGGATCTGAAGTCTTGTTTGAACAGTACTTTCATTAAAGGTGTTACATTATACAAATAAAATGATTTATCAATGCTATTATGAAGTTCATTGCAATTTAAAGCCAGATAAATTTGTTGTAGGCATTTTGTCAATAAAATTAAACTAATGAAAATGAAAACAGAATCAATGTAAGTTAATTGAAAATTATTTTAGAAACAGTGTTAGCTTCTCCTAATTTAGTGTTACTACTATCATCATATTTACCTTAATGGCATAATTACACATAAAGTTTTTGAAGAATCCTATAAGCTCTTAGCAATGTGTATTATAGTGCAGTAAAAGATATTTATCCATTCAGACCAGTGAACAGGTGAAACATATTTAACATAATAGTCTCTATAAAATATTATATAAATTGACTTTGTTACCATCTTAACACAATATTAGTATGATATAAATAGCACTAACAACATACACCACATTAATATGCAATGGATTAGATACTTGCTCTTCCTATTAAAAAGTCTTAGAACCATTAATTTGTTCTCTTCCAGCCAGCCAGGGTGCAATGCAGATCCAGTTGAAAAGACACGATGTAAAAACTAATATTCTAGAAGCTAGAATCTAGATCATCATGGAGGTAGGAGAGCGGGAATAGCTATCCCATATCCTTCTCAATTCTCTCCTTCTTCCAGCCTCATTTCATAGTATATAAAAGGAATCCAGGTGACATCTGTCTAAAGAACAAGTACAATGGTTTCTTCTTACTTTCTAACTTATTTGACTACTGAGTATCATTTAATCCTACTGACCATTTAATAGGCACTCTTGATTCCTACCTAAAACCTTCCCTTGTTCCAAAACTTACTTTTTGTTAGAATCCCAATTTGGTTTGTGTCTGCTAGACCCTCTGACCAGGAAAGATAATAGATTTTTATCAAGTTCAAGTGATTCATAGGTGAAATCTCTTCTCCTTACCACTGACTGGTTTGGGTAAGAAGCATTTGACAATGTCCTGGCCAATGAGCAGAAGAATGGATTGAACGTGAGCAGCAGCGGTTATTGTGTCTAGGGAAGATTTTCTGTGAATAAAAAGAGATAAATGAAACATGCCTTTTCTTTTTCTGCAACATTATGTATACTTAGTATATCTGGAGAATCTGAAACATACTCTCACATGCTGACTATAGCAGAGCAGAAATTTTGAAGAACTCAAACCATTTCCATTTTAAAGCTGTTTAAATAATCGGTTATAGAACTAAACTATCTGCAATTTCTATAAAATTTCTTAGGATTAAATTAAGGTTGAATTTCTGCTTTCTTAGAATTCGATGTATAACTATACAATTTTCTAAACTCTTCATTTTCCAGACTTGTCTGACATTGAGTTTGCTTGGTTCTTGTCATTCTTGAGTTGCTGCTTTCCTCTGTGCATCTATTGGGTTGTTGTGGCCTTTCTCCAAGGGTTTTTCTTGGTCCCCTCCTTTTCTTCTGGGTGTTCTTGATGACTGCACTCCTCTTGTTGCTCTAACTAAATCTTTTCTAAAGCTTTGACTTCTCCACCTAGTTCCAGGCTCAAATTTCTACTTCTCATGAAACACTTTTTTGTGGAGTTTTCATAGATTTTCTCAAACACATCAGTTTCTGCCACCATCACAGCAGCCTGGCCCATCCAGGTTCACATAGGATTCAGACAGATGGTAAAGAAACTACGGAGCCAAGAACTGGTGGGCCATTACCTTTAATCTTAGCTTGCACCTGGTGGGCAAGTAAAAACACACATTGGGCTCCAAAACCCACTCATTCAGTGATCACAAAGTTACTGACTTCTCTGAGTTTCCTAGAATCAAAGGTTTCTGGCTCACCAGCCTTATTCACCTCTGTTCCCCATCTCCTTCTCTCTGCACAAACTCTGCACAAACTGGCTTCTCCTTCAGCACTCCACCATCTTGGCTGCCTCTCCTCTCTTCCACGTGGTCTTTCCCTGCTCTCCTTTAGCATGGGCTCCTCTTAGATCGTAAACACTCTTCTTCCAGAACAACGTGATCTTTCTTCCTTTTAAAAACCTTTTGGTGCAAAAGACCTCCCCCAACACATATTAACATAATCACGCCCATCCCAAGCAAGAAGGGCAACTAATATTATTATCACCTGGGTGACCATCTTCCATGTGGGCAGCGCCATCTTTAACAAAGTGAGCATAATATATTTTATCTGCCCAACAATCCACCCCATGCTCACTTTACTACCCACAAGCTACACCACCAACATCCCTGTGCAAGGAAATTAGGCACATTACACAAATTACAACAATATGACAAATCATACAATTTCAACAATTACAAAAGTACATTTCACAGTCTCTGAGCACTTTGCCAAAAGTGTAAAATGTCCTCGGACTTCTCTCTAGCCATGGGAAAAGCTTCCCAGGGCAGAGGAGTGCTTCCAGCAAAGTTGCCCCCCACCCCCATCAGGGTTATTTCATATTGTCCAAAATCTGTAAATCCATCCAGCAAAGAAGCCAGTGCTCACTCCGGTCATAGTCCAGAAATCAGTCCACACACATGGGGCCTCAACCACCGCCTTCATTCCTGCTGTCCTGGCAGGTCTTACACTGTCCCAAAGAGGAGCATGTGGCAATGGCAGTAAGCACTTCCATCTCTGCTCCAGAGAGCATGATGCCATTCACCCCTATGTCCCAAAATTGCAGACCTACCAGGGGCATAGTAGATACTCCTTGCTGCTGGGCCCTCACCTTCTGGAGACTGTGGATCACAACTGCAGCCCGATTCTCCTCATCCTCCAAAGAGGAACTGGAAACACCAGCCCTGCCACCGGGCTTGAGCCCCGGGCTGCCGCCACCTTCTGCTCTGCAGACTTTGCAGCCCCAGCCCCAGCCCTAGCTCTGGCCTCCTGCCACTGCTGGCTCTCTACAATGTCCAGGGCAATCTGCAACTCACGAACCTGTGATTCCTCCTCCAGCAGTTGCTCCATTTCCAAGCGAATCTCACAAACCTGGTCGGCCTCCTTCTCTGATGCTTGCTTCAGCTCCAGGGTCAGCATCTCTTTCTCCCTCATTTGCTTCAGCTTCTTCCACTGCTCAGATTGCAGACCCTGGGCAACTTCTTCCACAGAGCTCTCAGTTTCCTCACACATGGCTGTAAAAGTCAGCTAGCCTATGGCCCCCAAAAGGACAGCCATGGGGAACCATACAGCAGCCAGTCCTCTACTCCACCGCTCAAAGGTGGTGGTGGCTCCATACCGATCTATATGGAATCCTGCTGATTATGCCAAATGTATGGTCAGTAGCCATGGCCACTATCACAGCCACCTGGCCCATGCAGGTTCGCATTAGATTCGGACAGATGGTAAAGAAACCACAGAGCCAAGAACTGGTGGGCCATTACCTTTAATCCTAGCTTGCACCCAGCGGACAAGTAGAAACACACACTGGGCTCCAAAACCCACTCATTCAGTGCTCACAAAGCTACTGACTTATCTGAGTTTCCTAGAGTCAAAGGTTTCTGGCTCACCCGTCTTATTCACTTCTGTTCTCTTTCCTTCTTTCTGCACAAACTCTGTACAAACTGGCTTATCCTTCAGCACTCCGCCATCTTGGCTGCCTTTGCTCTCCTCCAAGTGGCCTTTCTCTGCTCTCCTCTAGCATGGGATCCTCCTAGAACGTAATCACTCTTCTCCCAGAACAATGTGATCTCTCTTCCTTTTAAAACCTTTTGAAGCGAAAGCCCTCTCCCAACACATATTAACATAGTCACACCCATCACAAGCATTCAGAAGGGCAACTAATATTATTACCTGGGTGATGGGCTTCCACGTGGACAGCGCCATCTTTAACAAAGTGAGCATAATATATTTTATCTGCCCAACATCACTCTATTTTATAAATAACACAAGGTGGCACAGAGGGGTGAAATACCTTGTCTTTGGTCACACACATAATAAATGATACAATCAGCATTTAAAAATAGGTTTCAGAATATCTTATCTTTAAGAACTGCATTCAGTGGTCACACGTGGCACTATTCCAATGTGTTTCTCTTCCAGGGCTTGAGATATTTCTTTATGCACAAAAAGAAATAATTTATAAATCAGAATTCAATTTTATTTGATTCAAAAATGTGGAAACTGAATGTATAGCAGTAAGCTGATGAAGAAGTTTGCAGAGAAATTGACTCAATAAACATAAATACAATAAAAACCTGCTTCACCTGACCTGTGGTGTCACAGCAGATAAAGTGTCAACCTGGAATGCTGAGGTCACTGGTTTGAATCCTTAGGCCTGCCTGGTCAAGGCACATACAGGAAGCAACTACTATGAGTAGATGGTCCCAGCCTCTCCCCTCTTTCTCACTCCCCTTTTCTTTCTCTCTCTTTCTCCCTTCTATTCAAAAATCCATAAATAAAAAAATCTAAAACTAAAATAGAATAAAAATCTGCTTCTAAAATGAGTAAAAGAGATATCTTCAGTTAACATATAGTTTTGCCTTTTAACAGTATTTTAGGAAATCTTGTGTTATGATTCAACTAGATCAAGTAAGGAATACATTTTAGTATCTTCATATCTAAAATGTAAACTTCATTGTGAAGAACAGTTGAGGTGTACTTTTAAGCTTATTAGAAGTCCTGGGGCCCTGGTCGGTTGGCTCAGCGATAGAGCGTCGGTCTGGCGTGTGGGGGACCCGGGTTCGATTCCCGGCCAGGGCACATAGGAGAAGCGCCCATTTGCTTCTCCACCCCCCCTCTCCTTCCTCTCTGTCTCTCTCTTCCCCTCCCGCAGCCAAGGCTCCATTGGAGCAAAGATGGCCCGGGCGCTGGGGATGGCTCCTTGGCCTCTGCCCCAGGTGCTAAAGTGGCTCTGGTCACAGCAGAGCGACGCCCTGGAGGGGCAGAGCATCGCCCCCTGGTGGGCAGAGCGTTGCCCCTGGTGGGTGTGCCGGGTGGATCCCGGTCGGGCGCATGCGGGAGTCTGTCTGACTGTCTCTCCCCGTTTCCAGCTTCAGAAAAATACAAAAAAAAAAAAAAAAAAAAAAAGAAGTCCTGGGCATTACTGAATCTGTTAGGTAATGTTAACATGTCGCTACATGCTGCTTTGAAAACGCAAAATTGTTTTCTTCCTTGGAGAAGGTTGAATGAAAGCCCCAGTAGACCTTTACATAATTTTTAGAAGATTGGGCACTTTCATTTCTTCTGTTCATGATAAGAAAGGTAGTAAGCTGACAGGAACAATTTCTTTTTATTTACTGGCCATTCCAGTTATAAAATCCTGCAGACATGAGCCTGGTATTAATTGGTTACCTCAGTGAATGTGTCTTTGGAGACTCTTTCTGCCTAGATTTCTCACCTCAGCCTTATCTCTCTGGAGCACTCTTGTTCTGTCTTTGGCAACTTTCCTGAATTTATTTTGTTCTGAATTCTGGATAATCCTCAATCAGAAGGCAAACAGAGGCTTGAAAATTTAGATTTGAAAGGGACTTTGAAGGTTATATTAGTTCGATTTATATCAGAATACTTTTGCTGCACGCAACAGAAAAACATGACTCAAACTCATGCAAAAGGGAAATAATGGTCCCTATATATTAATAGTCTGAATATAAGTCCAGCTTCAGGTAAGGCTTGATCTAGTGGTTCAAAAATCTCATGAAGGACTACATCACTTTCCATTATGGCACTCTTTATTTCCGATATGGGCTTCTTTGCCCGGTCTTTTCTATTCCACATCACAAGGACATGGAATGCACTAATTTACTGCAGTCTTGATTCAATCAGAGTCTACCCCTTTATGTGGCAGAATAGCCAATACCACCCAAACAACATGACTTCCCTTCAAATGGAGATTCCCAATAATGAAAGAAATGGGTAAAATGGATGCTGGGTGGGAAAAAGCCAAACTATATCTAGATATAATCAACTTCATTATTTTACAGATGAGAAAGAGATGTCTGAGCTGCAAGGTGGAAGGAAGCCATTATTCCACAACTTACTTTATATGACTATAAATAAATGTTCATTTATTTCATTAAGCCAGTGAGACATCAAGGTTTATCCCTAACAGTGGGAAAATGCAGATTTTGTTCATTTGGTTACCATTTTAGCATTCATTTTGAATTTTAGTCATTGAGCTAGGTTCTGGAAAAGAACAGAATCTCCACCTGTCACTCTTAGAGAACTCATTCTTTGACTTTTAATCTTGCTGGGTTTTAGACCCCTGAGTGACTGACTGAGGTTTCTGCTCTGTAAAATGGGAACAATGACAAACGTATGCAATGATGAAAAAAAGGACTCACTGATTAATTGGAGAGTACATGCTGGCATAGAGCTACAGCTGCATGTCCTTTTGGGTCGGGCACATTCCTTCTCACCTACTTCTTCAGGGAGTACAAGGAAGGTTTGCTGTTCATCTGTTTTTATTTGTTCGCTTTAACAAGTCATCATCAGTACAGTGTCAGGCCTTTGCATACTGTACACTCACCCTCAGCAGAGATGTTTAGCTAGTATCTGAAGCTGCCACTTTTTTTGTATGGAACTCCTTGACTCAATAATATTTATTGAGGGTCTAATATATATCAGGCAATCTCCTGGGTAATTGAAGATATGTGTGAACAAAATGAACATAAATTTCTGCTCTCATTATATTTACATTACAATGGCACAGAAAGAAAATAAATAAGTAAAATATATAGTAAAGCAAATGGTGTGAGCTCTATGGACAAAAGTGCAGCAGTAGGAGATAAGGAGGGTGGTATGTAATAGATTTTTGCCATGACTAAGAAGTTAAGTGACATAAATTTTCAGATTATAGTCTGGTTTAGTTGTATGATTCTGTAATTCTAGGACATACTCTCTTGTTATGAGAAGTTAGCCCAATAAAGTGAGACCTGAAGTGTTAGACTGTCTCTAGGTAACCTTGCTTTATAAGCAGATACCCTGGTGACTTCTTCCCTCTCTCTCTTCAACTCTTTGTTAAGGTGTTACTGTTTCAGTATGTGTATGCAGACCAGTTCATTTACAATAATATTACCTGCTCACATATTCCTCATTTCTGGATCAAGTTTATTCCATAATGCTTATTACCTCCTAACATACTATATGATATATATATATTTATTATGTTTCACTGGCAGTTTTTCTCCCTTCACATAAGAATTTAAGTTCCACAAGAGAGGGACTATATGGCACCATCTTTTTGCTGTATCCCCAGCACCTGTAGGTGCTCAATAAATGTTTGTGGAGGGAGGACAGGAAGGGAGAGACAGACAGGCAGTAGAGCATAGCAGTCAGAGCACACATTTTAGAGACTGGAATCTTGGTTCAAATATGTCCTTGGTCAGTTGATACAACCTCTTTGAGCTTGTTTATTGGCACATTAAAATGCAAGTCAATAATACTATTTTTCGGGGGGGGGGGGGATCACTGTAAGAATGACACAGAATAAATATGCTAAGTTCTTACCTTATTTCTTCACCTAAATAAATAATAAAGGCAGCTATTAATATTGATTATATTCTGCTAATGCTATTGTTTCACTATTTGATGGCTATTTCTTGGATGCCTAATAGTGTATTAGGCATAGTACTAGGCAAACGCTGAGATCATTAACTATCCAGACCCTCTCCTCTGGCTCATAGTCCTGGAGCTCCAGTCTCTGTTAAGAGATTTGTTCCCAGTCATGGACTCTTCTAGAGCAGTGACTCAAATCTGCTTCTGAATTGCGAAACCTCAGAGGATGTGTTATACACATAGACCCATGGGAATGGAGAGGCAGTTCTTAGAGATCAGATGCGGACAGAAGGCTGACAGTATACTTTTAGCAGTTCAGGATTGATCTTTTTAAAAAGGTAGCATCTTTTGAAGACAAAGTTTTAGGAAACACTACTCTGAAATATACCTAATGATTGTGTTAAGATGGACCCAGAAAAAGTTATTTTCACTCCAGCCACGAACTTCTGAGATCTCAATGTTTATTAGAAGCAAGGAATCAATCTTTAAGAAGATAAGTAATGGTAATAGGGGAGGTTTTTAGGAAGTTATGGCGTAGGGAGGAGCAAGATATCGCAGACTTTCTAAACTCCCCAAATACTATTTGATAAAAGATTAAATTTTTCTGTCTAGCTTGGAATTAACTGTTGATACATTTTTCAATGTTGAGAGTATTTTTTATAAATTAAAAGAAAAGAATCTCTAGTTCCTGTGATAGTACGCAGAGTTTGAAAACGCAAACATTCCTGTTGTGCTGAGTGGAGACCTTGTGTGCTTAGGCAGTTCAGCTCCTGCTCTGCTAACAGTCTGGGCCTCCTGGGGAGCTATTGAGACAGGACTGCAGGGCCTGTCTCCACTTCTCAGGCCCAGAACACCACACAGCTCAGCTTGGGCAATGCATCAGACAGAGTCACTCAGAAGTTTTGGGCTTAATTTGGGGTTTTCTGAAATGCATTGTCAAAAGAGACTCAACAGGATATTTTGACTCAATTAATATTGATACTTTTATCTAGGAAAACAACCTAGAAGAAAATGCCAACCAGAATTCTTTTTTAAAATAATCTGAAGAAATCTATCTATCTATCTATCTATCTATCTATCTATCTATCTATCTATCTATCTATCATCTATCCATCTTTCTATCTATCATCTATCATCTATCTATCATCATGATATATATACCTATAGATGTAGACATTCAGATGAGTTATCACCCGATGAAGGAAGGTGGTACTCAGGCATTCAGCTTTCTCAGAGGCAGAACAGAGATAATTTTCTGAAGGAGAGAGAAGATAAAGAAATATTGGGATTCTTTATAAAAGGAAATGGGAACTTTATAAAGAAAGATGAAGATGATGCCAATGATGAGGAGATTGGGGAACCAAGAGAAACCCTGTAATTGAGAGAAACAAGAGTCTATGAAGCAGTAATCTGGCTAGCATTTAGAAGAGGAAAACAAAATGCCAAAAAGATAAAGAAAAACCTAATCACCACCATTGTGTACAAAGGATTTAATAATGATTAAAAAACAAACAAACAAAAAACAATGCCAGTTTGGAAAATAGCACCTATGCTGAGAGATTATCACACTGTGGAGCTCGAATACCAATGTGCTGTATCTCCAGAGATAAAATCACAAGCCTGCCATCTGCTTTACTTGGGATGAGACTCATTTGGACACTTCTTTTTACACCAATGCTACACATTTGCAAGACAGAAACTGGTGGCTCTTGTCTGTTACAATGGCTCAAGCCAATATAGAACACATTTGCGCTAGCTGGTTTCACCAAAAAAAAGAATGCATCATGTAATAAAGACAATGGCTTTTTAGAAAGGGCTTAGAACATGATGGGTCTTGAAACATGAAGAAATTATCTTTAAGAAGCAGCTTAAGTGTCTAGTCAGAAAACTGGCAACACAGACTTTCTCATTTTATTTGCTGTGTAGGTTTAAGCCAATGATTCCAATTAATGGGGCCTTTTTTTGTCCCACAGAGGACATTTGGCAATGAATGGAGACATTTTGGTTTTTACAACTTGGAGAAGGGAAGTGTTACTGGCATGTAGTATTTAGAAGCCGGTGTGCTGTGAACCACCCTACAATGCACAGATCATGTCCCCATAATTAAAAATTATCTGGTCCAAAATATTAGTGGTGTCAGGGATGAGAACTCTAGTTCAAGCTCATATTTTATTTTTTCTGAATCTTTCCCCAAGCTTCTCTTTAAGATAGGATAATTTTTTAGAGGGTTAATATAAAGAATTAGTGAGGTGATATCTGTTCACAAAAATTAGGGAATATTTCAAAATGAATACAAAGTGATAATAAAAAGAAGTATTTGACTTTTTTACTAAACAAGAACATCAGAAAAGCAAACAACAAGCCAAAGAAAGTTGTTTGATTATGCAAATGAGATGCAAAACCAACTTTTATTTCATTGGTGAAAATGCACTACTCTACAAAAGGCTGAAAGTACTGGAGTATCTGCACGTTCCCTGATCTTGAAAGTGCATTTTGAGATATCCCCTATTTTTTGTGCGCAGTATATATACAAACATCTGAAAAGTGGTAGAGGTTTACTAAATTTTAAATAAGAACATTTAAAACTGCTTTCCTAATTATAAAGTGTTTCTTATACCTATAACTGAAATAGGGTATTATGAGTGTAAAGGTTGGCTTCATAGATAAGTGACACTGAACTGTACCATTTGAGGGAGAAGAATTGTGTAAGATACTTTATGTATTTTATATGTTTATATAATTATTTCCTACTCTGAGTCATGGACAATAGAGTTTTACAAAAAGTGTACATTTCTCTCCCATCATCCTCCAAAATATACCTTATCAAATGTGTATGAGCAATTTAATAGAAATAGATTTATACTGAGATCATGACCTTGTTTTAAATAAGCTATCATGTTCTGCAGATGTTGAAGAGAGAAAATGGTATTTTCTAGAAGCTATTAAGGCAGCAATGGTTTTCAAAATCTCTTAACATTTCACATTAAAGTAAGATATTTGAAAAAAAAAGATTTAGAAATGCTGAGATGAAGGAAGGAAGGAAGATTAGAAAAGGGGATAGAGAGGGAAGAATAGGAGGGAGTAAGGAAGAGAGAGAAGGAGGGAGGGAAAGGAAAAGGGAAACAAAGAAGAAGAAAAAAATATATATGTATTTTTTGTACCCATCCTCAGGCAGGGGAAAATGATTAGGTTCTAATGAAATGCTTTAACAGTAATTGTTGAGGATTGAACACATGTCATTAAGAGAGTGAATAGCCATAGTCTGGAAGAGGAAGTAATGACAAAGTGGAGAGCTGAACATTTGATCCAGCAGATCTGATGGGTACAGATGTTTAAATTGCCTTCACCTGAACTGTGTTTAGCCAGTCGAATGATGCACAGTACTGACAATTGGATTTGGAAGCACATTTATAGTCAGAGGGAGTTACCTGACTCCTCATAGCTATACTATCCCTTTACTCTGACTCATATGCATGTTCAGCCAAGCTGCTCTTTCTGATCATCTTCTGAAGTTTAGAAGTCTCTTCTCATAGTAAGTCAGAGAAATGTGAAGGAATTGGAGTCGAGGAGGATCTCTCCCATTCTGCTTTGTGGTTCCCCAACTTGACTGCACATTGAAATCATCTGGAGCTCGTACAACAGTACTTAAGCCAGTTTCTCCGCCCACCACCATGAACAGAGTCTAATTTTGGGACTCTGGGGGGTAGCTGGGGATTCAGAAGTTTTATATCACCCCAAGTGATCCTGTAGGGCAGCAATCTAGTTAATGCCCGAATCTAGAATACATAACAATGAAAAAGCAAAGACGAAAGATTTTCTCTCTTTTTCTGTTTCTCCCTCCCTCTCTCTCTCCCTCTCTCTCTGTCTCTCCCCCCTCCCTCCTCTCTACCATGTTAGTAGCTTTGGAGACATTATTGACAAACTGGTTTGGAGTAACTCCTGAATAAAACTAGTGATAGTGAAAACAATATAATAATGGCTAACATTTACTAAATACCTACTTCTTTCCAACTTTGTAATTGTGTTTTCTCTTCAATAATCTATTCAAATCTTCCAACACGCCTGAGGCAGATGTTTAATGTTCAATTTGGGAGTATGTTACCAGAAAAGACAGAGAGGTTAACTAACTGGGAAAGATCTCTCAGTTAAACACACACCAATCTTCTAGACTCTGAGCTGAGATATCACAAACTAAGCTCTAGGATATACCAGAACCCAAGCTTAACAAAAAAAGTCTAGTGGTTCTTAATTCTGGGTGCACACTAGAATCTCTTCATGAGCTTTAGAAAAAACATTCTGGCTGCTTTTTAGGATAGTGAAAATATTTTGTATGATATTTTGCTGGTGGCTACTTGACACTATACGCTTGTCAAAACCCACATAACTACAGATCAAACACTGAATATTAATATATGCAAACTTAAAAAATCAATTAGAAGTTCAAAGAATCCCAAAGGGAGTGCAGACTGGAACAAAGATTCTGGCCTCATTATAAATATCTCACCTCATTGAAGGAGGTGGAGGACCAGGGTGCTGCCCAAAGTCACTTTGGACTTGAGCAGAGACTAAAGACTAAAGGCTCATAAGCACTGCACTGTAGCTGGTAAGGTTAGTTTCTGCAGAGACACAGGTCGACAGTTCTGAAACCATTATAAATATATACTAAAATTGAACAATTAAGTAGAGGATTAATGGTTGGAGACATATTTCTCACTGCTGGAAGAGGAGGTTATAGATACGCAAGAGGGGAAGTTTGGTGTGATCCACGGGGTGATGGGTGAGACCTAGAGACATCATTATGAACTCGTGTTTTATTTACTATCAATACACACATTTTTTCTAGCTCTGTTTTCTGAGGGTATCTGGAAACAACACCTCAGAAGCAACAAGCACACCAAGTTCTCAGATATTGAATCCTAATACCATTCTCTAATAAAAAGGAACCTGGGCTCTGTGGAGAAATGGTAGATTCAAAGGCCAGGGCAGGGGATTTGTAAAATGAACCTGAAGCTAAAAAAAAAAACAAAAATAGGATTTGTAAAGTGGACACAGGAACACATAAAAAGAGCTCTCAATAGCCAACCTTGCAGCAATTTTAGCAGCAAAATAAATAACATAATATTAGGGTATAACCCAAAGTAAAAAATAAATATCCATGAGGCCATGCTGATATAAATGATCATATAAATAAATTAAAAATAAATAAATAAATAAAAATAAACAAATTAATTAAATAAGCAAGCATAGAGAAACCTTCTGAGTAGAAGAATTACAGATAATTTATGTAACTATTCCCCTTCGAGGAGGTGTGACATAACTACCTTCTCCATAAGTGTAGGCTGCACAGAGTACATTATCAAGGGCAGAAATCATAACTGTGCAGTGAGAACACCTGGTAGACACTGTCTCAGCCAAGGTCAGAAGCATCAGCATAATGTATTGTTGCATGTACTCTTTATGTGATATGAGGAGAATGTCACTTTACAACTGTGCTCTTTCTTCCAAAAGCCCATAACCTTAGTTCAGTCATGGAAAAAAAAAAAAAAAAAGATAAATCTCAATTGAGGGACATTCTACAGAATACCTAGCAAGTACTCCTCAAAACTGTCAAAGTCATCAAAAACAAAGATATCATGACCAGATGTAATGTGGTGTCCTGGATGACCGTGGAACAGAAAAAGGACACTAGGTTAAAACTAACAATATCTGAAGTAGGCGTGACTTCAGTTAATAATCAATTTTGATACACTAATTGTAACAAGTATATCCTATTAATGATAGATAATACTAGTGGAAATTGGCTGTGGGGCATATAGAGATTCTCTGAATTATCTTTGAAACTTTTTGTAAATGTACAACTCTTCTGGGAGACACCTCTAGAGATTCAGATTTAATTTGGGGGTGGGGTTTGAGTGCATGTCTGTTTTAAAAGAGTCCCAGGTGGTTCTAATGAGCATCAAATGAGAATTGAAATCAATCAGAGACAGTACCAAGGCACAACTTTTTCTTTCCATTAGACCCTAAAACTCGCCCTTCCCTCCAGAGAAATACATTCTTCCCTAGGGCTTCTTGTCATAATCGGTCAGTGAAAGCATCTTTTTCGAAATAAAGTTTCTAAGAATCCAAGCCTGAGAACTTTGAGGAAACTCAGATGCTATTTCTAAATTTGATAGTACACTGTGATGTCAATTAACAGCAACAAAATAACATCATGTAGTCTCTTAAATTAAACAAAAAATTTAAAATTTGTTAACTGACATTATGGTCAAGAAGGATAATTGAATTCCAGAATTATGATGCAGTGGCACAGTGGATAGAGTGCTGACCTGGGATGCTGAGGACCCAGGTTTGAAACCCTGAGCTGGCCAGCTTGAGCCCAAAGGTTGCTGGCTTGAGCCCAAGGTTGCTGGCTTGAGCCCAAAGTCACTGGCTTGAGCAAGGGGTCACTGGCTCAGCTGGAGCCTCCCAGTCAAGGCACATATGAGAAGCAATCAATGAACAACTAAAGTTGATGCTGCTTATCTCTCTCCCTTCTTGTCTCGTCTGTCTGTCTGTCTTCTGTCTCTCACTAAAAAAAAAAAAAAAATTATGAGGCCTCAAATGTGGCAATTGAAATGACTACCTGTTTTAGTAGGAGTTACATAAAGCACTTTGTTACATTGTTTTTTTGTGCACAAGTTTGGTTTTGAAACAGCCAATCAATATAACAGCAATTAAAAGGACAGAATCATAAACCTTTGAGATTAAACAGTCTAGTGATTTTCCTCTGCACCACATATTATTTGGAAGCCTTCCTTGTGTTGTAGGTAGGAGGAGTTCCATAATTCCACTCTGGTTCAATCAAAGCAGCTTCTATGTAACTTTGGTGTGTATGTCTCTGTGTACGTGTGTTTCCACATAATATTTCATTTTATAAAAAACTTCTAATACTAAGAAAAAAATACACCACCAAAGTAATCCAGGTCCTTGGATTTGCCAATGATGTACCTGAGGCTCAAAAGAGTCAGGGCACATGGTTCTGATGCCCATTTCTGTCTACAGTATGCATGTAATGCCTTCTAACCTTGATCTCAATATGAGTATCAATGAAGGCAGCCAATCCAAACTTTGTAGGGTCTTGTATATCTATCTTTCTGATAACCAGCTTGGCTTAGTTTATAACCTTAAAAATATTCAAATGCTAATACTAAATTCTTTTTTGTTTGTTTGTTCTGTATTTTTCTGAAGTGAGAAGTGGGAGGCAGAGAGACAGACTCCCGCATGCACCCAACTGGGATCCACTCAGCAAGCCCATGGGGGGGGCGATGCTCTGCCCATCTGGAGCATTGCTCTGTTTCGACCAGAGCCATTCTAGTGCCTGAGACAGAGGCCATGGAGCCATCCTCAGTGCCTAGGGCCAACTTTGCTCCAATGGAGCCTTTGGGAGGGGAAGAGAGAGATAGAAAGGAAAGGGCAAGGGTAGAGAAGCAGATGGGCACTTCTCCTGAGTGTCCTGGTTGGGAATCAAACCCAGGACTTCCACATGCCAGGTTGACACTCTACTACTGAGCTAACCACCAGGGACCTAAATTATTTTATTTTTGTCCATATTTCTTTCTTCTGAGGTATCAGATCATCCTCATGTCTTCAAAGGACGGGTTCCATTATGTTTCTTTGGTGGTGGATATCTGTCTCAATTGGATGTTAGACCCAATTGTAATAAGACATATGTATATATATGTAAATCTTGCATATTTGACTGTGCTGATTCTACCAATAAAACACAGGCTAACATCTTTCTAGTAGTGCTGGAGAACTGGTAGGGAGTGCCGAGCTCAGGTTATGTGACTCTGTAAGGAGCTGACTTTTAACCACCACCCTTAAGATGTTCAGGCCAGACCTAAGTCAATTGGTTGCACAGTCATCAGCATATATTGCAGAAAACTGAGAAAATGGTATCTTAGAAATGTTACCTATTCCACACAATAACTTTTATAGCTAATCAGCTTCAGCAAAATGATTCAACTCCTGACACTGAGGAGTTCTCTTGGCTTAACCTTTAACAAACACACCAATGCACAAAGAGCTTTGGCTGTCCGGTGGGTACATTTCAAAAAGTTAGTGCTTGAAAAACTCTCAACTGCACAAACACAGCATGCTTTTATTATTATCAGTTTCTGAATACAGCCGAGGAAAGAAAACGCCACTGTATTTTTTTAAATCCTATAATAAAATAGAACTAGCAGATAGAATATGGCCCTGAGGTGACTTAACTGTATAACTCTTTTAAAAGTTCTCCAGACTAAATTACCCTTAGTCTTTGACTCAGCATTTTACAAGCTAATACCAGAACATCTACTTAGACTTTATTAAAAACCCTTGAGAGAACATAATCGTGTTCCTGGAAATTTTTTAAAGAGTTTAAAATAGCTGGAAAAAAAATACTCGGTACTGTGAGTACATTTTGTTGAAAATCTCATTTAATTTTACTCAACATGAGTTGAGGTGTAACTCAGAAGTAAAAGTTCAAGTAGAGAGAAAGACAATGCTTCATTGCTTAGAAAATGTGTGCCCATATGTGTGGGTTTTCTATTGTAGATAATTGAGCCTTATACCCTTAAACATTACTTTTTTATCCAAAATCATTTTGGTAGAAAAGGGCATCTGCATACTTTCTTGCACAGAAAATATTAATCACAATTATACCATTAATATGTTGAGGGAAGTTTCTCATGTCAGAATGTCTGTACCTTGCTAACTCTCTGCGCATGGGGACCCTAGTTGCCTTCCCTGAGCCTTTAGAGTCTTCATATATAAAATGGAGATAATTATACTACATATTTCACAGGTGCATTGGGAAGACCAGAATAAAATAATCCCTGCAGACTACTTAATGCCTGGTACATAGTATAAAAGCATATACTATAAGAGAAACATGGAGTACATATTAAATATGTTTGCCATTGCTATTTATATGGTTATGATTTAATATGCAACCCAATTCTGTCTTTTTATGTCTGTCAAAGTTTCAGCTATTGCTGATTTTGCATTTTTGAACATTCTCCTCACCTAATATTGCTTCTCCAAATCCTTCCATTCCCTGCTTTTAATCTTCCATGGACTGGACACTGAATAAGAGAGTTCACTGAGTGTAATAGATTTGAAGTAAGAGTTAAGCCTTTGGCTCTAACACAGGAGTTCAGAGCAAGTCTTTTGGCTCTGAGTCAATTTTTATTTTAGAGTTTGGGAAATTGTTATATGGAAGTTGTTAGAAATCTTATTTGTTGTTAACTGTGCTTAATATACATATACTTACGCATATTCTGCTTAATTCTACATGCCTTCCCATCATACATAACCTACACATCTTATTTTAGCAATAAAAAACTGAACTGTTCTCTTTTTTTTTGTAAAAATACTTACAGTTTTACAACTATAAGTATTATATAGAATATGTAATATGCAAAATACTTTTAGATTTTTCAGTAATATTATAGAGTACATTTTCATATAAAAATGAATCTTCCAACAACTTTTAAAATGATTTGACAAATGAGAGAAGACTTCCCACTAATTTTACCATTGTACCATATGGATAATCTCTGGTTTTAAACATTCTCTTATGCATAAACACATAAATTCATATAATTTTTTGTCAGAGAAAGGGATAGATAGGGACAGACAGACAGGAACAGAGAGAGCTGAGAAGCATCGATCATTAGTTTTTTGTTGCAACACCTTAGTTGTTCATTGATTGCTTTCTCATATGTGCCTTGACCAGGGTGCTACAGCAGACTGAGTAACCCCTTGCTCAAGCCAGTGACCTTGGGTTCAAGCTGGTGAGCTTAACTCAAACCAGATAAGCCCGCGCTCAAGCTGGCAACCTCGGGGTCTCGAACCTGGGTCCTCTGCATCCCAGTCTGATGCTCTATCCACTACACTACTGCCTGGTCAGGCCATATAATTTTTATAAAAGAATATAAATGTATAAAGGCTAAGAATACTATAATTTTCTCACAATGTCTGAAAAACTTTAACCTGGACATTATAGATTTGTAAACAAAGGGATTACATGAACTCAGTACTTAGCCAACAAGATGTTCCCTTACCCAGGGATTTGTTAATCAATTTCAGACAAAGAACAAAGAGTAAAAAAGATATGATGGTGATAAATATTTCAAATGAAAGCATATTTAGAACTTTTTCTCTCCAGCCATTCTTCTCTCTCCTTATGCATATGTTAATCACATACTGTCACCAAATATTTGATAAAAGACCAGAAAATAATTTTTCTTAAATGCTATTCACATTATAGTGTTTAATCAAACAATAAAATAAATTAAGACATTGACAAAGATTATAATCATCTAGCACATATGTATAATATATATTCTATATATATATACATACATAATACAACAAAAATTTTAATTGTGTTAATATCTTTTTTAATCTCATGGAATTTTCCCATTGCCGGCTGAAACTTTTTCTTTTCAGTAGTCATAGTTCATTGTCACTGAGTTGGAAATGGGTTAGGCTTGAGT
This sequence comes from Saccopteryx bilineata, assembly GCF_036850765.1. Lineage (NCBI taxonomy): Eukaryota > Metazoa > Chordata > Mammalia > Chiroptera > Emballonuridae > Saccopteryx > Saccopteryx bilineata. Next base: position 54,329,528 of record NC_089499.1, on the reverse strand, counting down.
ATCTGTGTTCAATAACATGCCTTCTGAAGTACTGGATATTCTAGACTGACAAAATCCTGAACTTCTCATATTTGTATAAAATGAAAGGATAATGGGCATAATACTGTGTGTGCTAGGGTTAGCAGTAAATTTTTATAAAATATGAGATGGAAGAAGTCTCATTTATTTTTAAATCTTGGAGCTTTCTAAAATAGTTTGTATTTATTAAATGAAAAACAAGGTGATTTATATCAAAACTATGAATAATTACAAAGAGCTGTTAACTAAAGTTTGCATCATATTATAATCAAACATGTTTAAAATAAATAAGCTCTAAACATTTTTGCCCATCATATTATCTGTATTTAGAGTTTCATGTGTTCATAATATAAATAGGATTGTATCTTTAACAGTTGGTATTTAAGTAGATCTAAGTTCACAAATTGCCTTGTATATTAGTGTTCAAGAATTCAAAGCAGGACAAGTGTTTGCCCTGAGTCTTATTGACCATGAAAGATGGTGGACTGCGAAGTGTTTGCTTTTGTGCCAGGAGTCAATAAATTATACTTTCATCCTGGCCTCTCCTCCCAGTTTCTGCCTTCCCCTCTTTTCCCTTTGACCTCTGTCCTCTGACTCTGGGCTGGCTACTTTAACTTGACCATCTTGATTCCTGGCTATGTCTTCATTTAGTAGTTTCACTTTTTCATATTTAACTCTGAATTGTAACCAAGTCACCCAGTCATCACTGTTCAAAGCAAAAAGCTTTCTTCTTTAAATTGGCCATAAATCTATTTTCTTCTTTGGATAATAAATGGTATAAAATTCACTTGTATCCTGAAGCTCACATCAGTGGTTCTCTAGTCCAGCTGAAAACAACTCCTGGTTCACCACAATAAGTCCATTAAGCAGGCATATTTCAGATCATCAGTTTCTAAAGTGAGTCCATGATGAAAATATCATTAGATCTGAATTTTTCAGACTCCAGAGCCATCTATAAATATGAAATAGCTGCTTTTCACAGTTCCCAGCAGTCTACCTTTCCATATTGGAGTTGACGGCTGCTATGCAATCTACAAATGAAATATTCAATTTTTGATCACATATATTCTTTTGGGTTTGGACCAAAGAAATACTCCATTAAGCATCATCATTGGCTTGGCACTTACAAGAGCTAATTGAATTCTTTCTTCCAGGCCACTATGCATCATCTCATCTGTCTTGACTTGGGGATTACTAAAGGAATCAAACCATCAAGTTCTTCTCCCCCTCACACTTTGTTGTAGAAATAGTGATTGGCAGGAGAGATATTAACACACTTATCTCACGATTTGTTTTCCTCCCAGGAACTTAATAATGCAGATTCTGCTGTACTTTACTCTCCTGTCACATTTAGCCATTGCTTTTGTTTTCCATGTAACTTCTTTGCCTATTCCTTCCTACATTCTTCATGACATAACCATTTTACAATCATTTATTATTTTGCAAGTACCAGGATAAAGGCATGATCCAATGGTAAAGACATAAGTGAAACTCATAGAGTAAATAAAACTACTGTATTAGAGAAGATCACTGTACCCGGCTCATTCAGTCTTATCAAGTCCAGGCAGGTATGTGGAGCACAGTTAGGGAAGAGTGCAGCAATGAGAAATGATCGGGTAAAAACCTGACATCAGAAAGATCTGGCATAAGTTGTAGGAAGCAAACCATGGAAACTGGATTTGGAGAACAGACTTTATGTTTTGATTGAGTCATGACCACTTTGAAAGAGAAACTAGTTTTTCAGAGCATAGTGTCAAGAAACGGGATCTTAGGCATAAAATAAAATTAAAAAGAGTGTCATGAGGTATTGATTATAAAAATGACCACAATTGTTTCTGCCTCCCTATATCCATGCGGTCTGCAATGTGACTCTTCACTTCTCCTGTCAAGAATTAGAGTTCATTTCACCATCTCTTGAATCTGGTCGGGCTCTGTGTCTTGAGACTTGCTTTGACCAGTAGAATATGGCTGAAGTGACAGTGAGCCTGTTCTAACCCTAACCAGCAGAAGACTTGGCCTGCCTCCTCTTGCTCTCTTGGATCCCTGCGTGCTGGCAGTGAGCACATCCAGTGTAGCTTGCAGAAGGCGAGAAACCATGTGGAGGAAAGCAAGCTGTGCCTGACCATCGGTCTCACTGACCTGGAAGTAGGTTGCATACCCATTTGTAAATCTAAGATTAAATGAACAACCTATTTCAAAATACCAACTTGCAGAGTCATATGCTCAATAAATCATGCTTTTCTATATGCTTAAAAAATAACCACTAACTCACTAAATATTAAGGCGATTTATTATGCCTCATAGCTAACTGCTACAACTCCATTTACTGAAACAGGGGTTTACCACAGTGTGCATTCCATGTTAGAAGACAAGATACATTCAATATCACTATGAAACCAAATTAATATTGATCAACCAAGATACTAGAGCAGGAGTACATTTTTTTTCCAGAGTATTGGACTTGTTCTAGATTTTGAATGGACTTACCACATACCCCTCTAGTCTCTAGTGTATAGAAGAAATCATAGAGATAGTTACTGAAAAATCTATTTTGAAAAAACCAAGTCAATTAACCTGCATTTATTTATTATTTTTTAGCATGGATCAGTACTTTAGTGTTTTCTATAGCTCAATAGTATTTCATTAACTGAATATATCACATTTTATTTTTTCATTCACCAGTTGATGGACATTTGGGTTGCATCCACTTTGGGGCTGTTGTGAATATTATTGCTATGAACATTCATATACAAATATTTGTGTGGACATTTGTTTTTAACTCTCTTGGGTCTATACTTAGGGGTTTAATTATTGGAACATATGTTACCTTCATTTATTAAACATTATGTATTAAAAAGGAAATTAGCCTGAAAGAAAGTAAGCAATAAAAACTTTTACTCTAAGATTTTAAATACTAGTTAGGGGTTTTTACAACCAAAAAATTTTATAAAACAAAAGATAACAAGTTGGGCAAGTATGTAGAGAAATTGGAATCTTGTACACCATTCTTCAGAATGCAAAATGGTACAACACTATGGAAAATAGTATCGGAATTCTTCAAAACATTAATAGAAGTACCATATGACCCAATCATTTTATTGCTGGGTAGACATCCAAAAGAATTGATATCAGGACTTTGAAGAGATATATGCATGCTCCTGTTCATTGCCATATTATTCACAATAGCCAAGATATGAAAACAACCTAAATGTTCATTGACAGATGAATGGACAAAGAAAATTTGGCATATGTGTAATTGGAATATTATTCAGCCTTAAAAAAAAAAGGAAATTTTACCATATTCAAAATATGGATGAACTTAGAGGACATTATGCTAGGTAAAGTAAGCCAACCACAGAAGGACAAATATATCATGATTCCACTGATATTAGGTATCTAAAATAAGCTCATAAAAAACAGAGTAGATGGTGGTTGTCAGGGAATGAGGCGTTGTTGTTTAGTAATTATAATGGTTCAATTCTACAAGATGAATAATTTCTAGAGATATGCTGTATAACATTGTGCCTATAGGTAACAATATTCTATTGTGCACCTAAAAATTTGTCAAGAGGGTAGATCTCATGTTACGTGTTCATACCATAATACAAGAAATTTGCAAAAGATCGGTATGAACCAATATGATTTTCAACATTAACATAGATATATGAGATTTAACAGTTGGAAATATGTCATCATTAAATTTCAGAGTAGAAAATAACCATGGGGATTATGTAGTAGCATTCTGTCATTTTATGATTGTTACAAGAGTCCCGGTTAGGTCCTGTAAATAGTAAGTGGCAGAACTTCATGTGATAGTCATTCATTTCTCATTTGGTGCTTTGCCTGTATAATCTAATAAATTCTTTCAAAAGTTGAATTAGTAGAGATTATTTACCTTTAGGCAAAAGTAAAAATAGATATGGGTTCAATTTTACAAAAACTGTCTACCTCGAAATTTCTTTCTCTTCTTCCTCAGGCATGATTATTATTGCTATTCCGGTAGCATATTTCTTTGCTAACACATATTTTCCCTATAATGTTTTTTAGTGCTTCATATTGCTTTCTAATTAGTAAGAGAGTCAGAACTTTAGTCTTGGGAAGAAAAAAACCCAGAAAATTCATCACCATTTTTATTTTCAACCTAATGAAGTTGGTGGAGTAATTTAATGATGCTCTTTCAGATCACGAAGTGTTTCTACATTAGCACTGATGACCAATTTTGTTCATCTTTTGTGTGTATGTAAGCACAGTATCAGGAACAAAGAGACTAAGAGAAGTAATACTACACTAAGTGCTCTCTAGTAACTTGTAAGTCAGTTAGTGTGGCAAGAAGACAAACAGGGGGAAAGTGTGCTACTGTCTACGTCAATTTGGGCTTCTGTAAGAAAAATCAGAGTCTGAGTGGCTGAAACAACAAACGTGTATTTCTAACTCTTCTGAAGGCTGGTAAGTCCCAGTTCAAGGCGCCAGCAGATCCCAGCTTTGCCGCCTGGTTCGCAGATGATGTTCTCTCCTGTCAGCCTCACACAGCAGAAAGCAGAGAGGAAGCAGGCTCTCACATCTCTTCTTGTTAGGACACGAATCCCTTTCAGGAGGGCTCCATTCTCATGACTTAATTAACCCTCCTAAAGATCCCACCTCCTAGTTGGGGGAGCCAGGATTTCAACGCAGGAATTAGAGGGGGGACACAAACATTTGATCTGTAACAGCAACTACATATAGCTTTACATATGGAAAATCAGAAACACACAGCAATATGACAAAATGAGATTGGTATATAACCTGAGGACATTGGGAAGCCCCTCCCCTTTTTTTAAGTGGGGTTTAATTTTGAAGGAAGAATAAAAAAGAACTATCATTAAGGAGCAAGGACCAGAATTCAATTCCAGGAGAAGGAAAAAGTAAACGCAAAGTTTAGTCTGTCTCTGCTGGATATTCAATGAGATAATTAGGAGTTCTATTTGAATAGAGCAGTCTAAGGAGAAATATGCCAAATTAACAAGAATGGACAAGATTAATGGGACTATTTCTATGCCAGCAAGAGGAATTAGAATATAATTTTATGAGCAAACATGACCTGACCAAATGGATACTGTAAATCAAGTTAATACAGTTACTGGCAGACTAATAGTTTCTTACCACCTCTAACATACCCCAGGCTGCACTGATACTTTAGTCATTAAAAATGTGGCAGTTTATTGTTCCACCCTATTAGCCCTAATCAGTCTAAATATGCTCACCCAATAGGAGAGTCATGGCTCCAAGGATAGCATATAGACTCGCTGTGGACCATGATACTCTCCATGAAGGGCCTTATTTCTGAAAGCCCCTGGTGGGATTCCTTTAATTTAAATAAGATCTCATCTTTGTCTGTCTAGGTAAGCAGAGGTTTCATTTTAGATTTCTCAGATATTTCATTGACTCTTCTATATTTTTCACTGACTTATCATTCTTTTTCTTCCTTTTCTCTTTTTCTCTCTTTCTTTTTCTTTCCTTCCTTCCTTCCTTCCTTCCTTCCTTCCTTCCTTCCTTCCTTCCTTCCTTCCTTCCTTTCTTCCTTCCCTCCTTCCCTCCTTCCCTCCTTCCTTCCTCCTTCCTTCCCTCCCTCCCTCCCTCTTTCCTCCTTCCCTCCCTCCCTCCATCCTTCCCTCTCTCTCTTTCTTTCTTTCTTTCTTTCTTTCTTTCTTTCTTTCTTTCTTTCTTTCTTTCTTTCGTTTTGTTTTTTTTCTTTCTAGTGAGAGAGAGAGAAAGAGAGAAGCAGACAGACAGGGAGAGAGATAAGAAGCATCAACTCATAGTTGCGACACTTTACTTGTCATTGATTGCTTCTCATATGTGCCTTGACTAGGAGATTCCAGCTGAGCCAGTGATCCCTTGCACAAGCCAGCAACCTTGGGACCTTGGGCTCAAGCCAGCGACCTTTAGGCTTAAGCTGGTGACCCCACGCTCAAGCTGGTGAGCCTGTGCTGGCTGAATAAACCTTCTCTCAACCTGGCAGCCTTGGGGTTTCGAACCTGGGACCTCAGCATCCCAGGTTGACGTTCTTTCCATTGTGCCACCACTGGTCAGGGTTTTTTGTTTGTTTGTTTGTTTTCTTTAAACTTTAGTTTGCTTTTAACTCTATTTCTGCTTGTAATACAAAGGAGATACTCACGAACTGTTGAGTGAATGAATAAATAAATTAACTCCTTTACTGATGCTTTCATGCGAGCTGCTGTGAGTGGTAACAGTGGGTTGGGTGTAGTTTCTTTAAGCAGGCATGGCTACTGCTACTGTTTTCCCGGGCTCTTAGCATATTGCTATACAGGCAGGAAATGCTCATTGGATCGTTAAACTAAGTGTGTTCCGCCCTGGCCGGTTGGCTCAGTGGTAGAGCATCGGCCTGGCGTGCAGAAGTCCCGGGTTCGATTCCCAGCCAGGGCACACAGGAGAAGCACCCATCTGCTTCTCCACCCCTCCCCCTCTCCTTCCTCTCTGTCTCTCTCTTCCCCTCCCGCAGCCGAGGCTCCATTGGAGCAAAGATGGCCTGGGCGCTGGGGATGGCTCCCTGGCCTCTGCCCCAGGCGCTAGAGTGGCTCTGGTTGCAACAGAGCAATGCTCCGGAGGGGCAGAACATCGCCCCCTGGTGGACAGAGCGTCGCCCCCTGGTGGGCATGCCAGGTGGATCCCGGTCAGGCGCATGCGGGAGTCTGTCTGTCTCTCCCCGTTTCCAGCTTCAGAAAAATACAAAAACAAACAAACAAACAAAAAAAAAAACCCAAAAAAACTAAGTATGTTCACTGAACTAGGGATGTCAAAATGGAAGGAAAATAAAATTCTGGCCTTTTCCTTATCAAGCTTTAAGAATTAATATTACACATAGGTGCATCATTATCTGTTTAAGCTGAGTAAATCCTATTATTAGGTAAGTACTGAAGTAATTATCCAGTTTATGACAGATATTTATCTCCCGACCATCTTTGTCTTGAATCTTTGAGACTGCAACAATTCATAGAACTACAGGAATACCTTGCTTTTAAAAGTGCAGTTTCTGCTGTGGCCAGGCTACAGAAGCCAGTTTTGTAGCTCATTGGCTTTCCCCGAATGGCCTCTTCACTCTGTGCTGCATTTCTTATCGCTCTCTCTGGACTCATGATTCAGATGTTCTAGGTGATTTAGGGTAGCTAATGACTCAGTTTCTGAGACTGCTCAGGGGCAGATGAGTCATCTTGTCACATCATGTCTTAGCATTATGTCCCTCAAGCCGTGGGCTCCAGCCTACAAGTAACAACACCAAGCTAAGTTCTCTATGTCCTGGGCCATTAATATTTACTGTTGATTTCAGAAGAGCAGTGAAATGATACAAATAAAGCCTTCACTGATAACTTGTGTAGTGACTGCCATGATAGATAATTATCACAACTGCCTGCTTCATGTCAGACTTTTCGGAGGCCACATTTATGAATATTATAGTGGGGAGCAGGATAGTGTCACAGTTAAACATGGTAGCTCAAGTATTAAATTCTCATTAATACTCAGCTCCAAAATATATTAATTATGTGATCTTGAGCCAGTTGTTTAAATTCATTTCAGTTTCTTTATTTCTGTAATGGGTAAAGTATTAATTGTTGTAAAGACTAAATGTAATATTTGGCATATAGTAAACAGTCAGGAAGTGCCAGCTAGTCCTGCTTTTATGACCTAATCTCCAACTAGAATTAATACTGCTTTAAAGTCATGCCCTGGCCAGTTTGCTCAGTGGCTAGCGCATTGGCCCTAGGGTATGAACATCCAGGGTTGGATCCCTACTCAGGGCACACAGGAGAAGCACACATCTACTTCTCTCCTCCTCCCTCTTCTCATTCTCTCCCTCTTCCCCTACCACAGCCTGTGGCTTGACTGGTTCAAGCATCAGCTCAGGCACTGAGGATAGCTCTGTTGGTCTGAATATCAGCCTCAGATACTAAAAATAGCTTGGTTAATTTGAGCATCATCCCCAGATAGGGGTGCTGGATGTATCCTGGTAGGGGCACATGTGGGAGTCTGTCTTACTATTTCCCCACCTCTCACATAAAAAAAAAAGTCAGAGGCCCAGGTTGAGATCCTGCTGCTACTTTTGAACTTTATGATTGTTTTGCACTGACAGCAGAGGCAAAGGTCAGCACAGGTTGATTGGCAAAATGTTACCAGCACTGAATTAGAGATGTACATTCTGCATGGCATTATCAGGGCCAATGTTCCTGCCAGGCCACTGGAGGTACAAGTAGTGGATATTCGTGTTCAGCATCCCTTTGGGCCAGTCCATACTCCTTGCACTATTATGTAATAGTCTGACTATCACATCAAGATGTTAGTAGCAAAATAAATTTTACTGTTTATGTTATGTAGATAGAAATGGATATGTTCAAGGAGGAAAATAGTTAATGCGAGCATCCCCAGAGATGGGATGCTTCTGAAAGTGGAGATGGGATGCTTCAGGGGTGGTTCTATGAGCTGGCTCTTCATTTTTCTCTCCAAACTCACTTGGATTCTTTCCATGGAGTTTCTCCGTTTTCTTGACATACTACTTATGTATCATGGGTTTCTCTGAAGTTTTCTTTCTTTTCTTGTCAAGAGTGTTTTCTATTCTCTCTTCTTCCTTTATTTCTTTCTCTTCCTCTGAACTGTTGTGATTCCTTTATGTTTTTTAGCTCATATTCTCGAGGAGGTGATCAAGAAGCTAACCTCCGGCCCTGGCCGGTTGGCTCAGTGGTAAAGCGTTGGCCTGGCGTGCAGAAGTCCCGGGTTCGATTCCTGGCCAGGGCACACAAAAGCGCCCATCTGCTTCTCCACCCCTCCCCTTCTCCTTCCTCTCTGTCTCTCTCTTCCCCTCCTGCAGCCGAGGCTCTATTGGAGCAAAAGATGGCCGGGGCACTGGGGATGGCTCCTTGGCCTCTACCCCAGGCGCTAGAGTGGCTCTGGTTGCGACAGAGCAATGCCCTGGACGGGCAGAGCATCACCCCCTGGGTGATGGGTGGATCATGGTCGGGCGCATGCGGGAGTCTGTCTGATTGCCTCCTCATTTCCAGCTTCAGAAAAATACAAAAAAAAAAAAGAAGCTAACCTCCTCTCTTTCAGGTGCTACTGATCTATAGGTAGCTCATCTTTTGTTAACTGCTCATGTCAGCTATGTAGCTGAAGCCAGGGAGCAGGCTGTGTCACAAGGTACAAAATGTGCCCACCAAACATGAAGAGAATGGGCAGAGGAGGTGCCTCTAACACCTATGTGGCCAGGAAAAGCATAATGGCATCTGTAGGTCAGTGATAATGCCCATGGGTGCCATGGCTTACTTTGGTTGCTTGGTTGACATTTTAGTAGTTTACTGACTATAGCAATTCTATTGAAAATAATGATTGCTGATTCTTGTTGAAGATCAGATTTTAGAACCCAGGAAACAAATTTAATCAGACACTGTATAAACAGTCCAGTTAGAGGAAACCTCTAAAGTGAATTTTGGCCACTTCCTTAAAAACACTGTTCTATTTAATTAGAAGAAGACACTAGTCCAAGAATGGGCCTTTAAATCACAGTATTGCAGTATCAATACTATTCAAGGTATAGGGAACAAACCCAAGTAGAATGAACACACAACTAATTGTTAGGATATACCACAATTTCGATCTGCATGTATATATTTACTGATCATTAAAGAACATTTTAAATTGTTCAGAAAGACTTAGCTACAGTTTTGTAGCATGCCTGGAAGACAGTTTTTCTTTGACCATAAAAAAGAAATTCTGCTGTAGTCACATGCTAACATTACATGTAATACCCAATAGATTGAAATATTTAATAATGACCTTTAAAATATTATTTAAATTATGGAAGAATGAGAATCAATTATTCTATTTCTGGATAGTTTCTTGGGCTAAGCATACTAATTTGTTAATAAATTTACTTCTTTTTTTTTTTTTTTTAGCTTTACATAAACTCTTGTCAGCAAAACGAGTGTTTGGTAATCATCAGAATATCAAACTTCCATACTCAACTTCCCAAAATTCAGCAAGGCCTCAAAATTAATCTTATGTAGTTAATTAATAAAATAATAAATTACTCCATATTTTCAAACTTTTGAAGGTAGCAACATGTAGATTCTTTGCATGTTTAAAAAGTATAAGGAAAGCCTAATGCCTGAGAACAAATGGAAGGAAATAATAGGTCTGTTAACTGTCTCACATTGTTCAGATCTTGGCCATCAGTGGTCCTGTTGTGATGATATGTTTCTCCTTTAGGATTTAATTTTTAGTTACAACTACAGAACTTCATAACATCCATGTTTAAGAAGAGCTGCCTTGGCATTAAGAACTGACTTGTATCAGACTCATCAGATAGCCTTAAAAACCCACACACGGAGGAGAATGGTTTATCCGTTTGGTTCACAGCTGCCTGTATGTGACGCCCAGTGGTATAGTTGTATTTCTGCTTCACACAGTGATCTACAAAAATGTAGGTTGTCTTACACACATTGATTTTGAGAAAAATTAAAGTGAAAACAAAGCAACTTCATGTGTCTTGTTTTCATGACTTCCAAATAAAGTTTTATGGATTTTCCTTATTTCATCATATGTATAACTTACCCTATTTAATATGTCCTTGGCATTTTGTTTAGTCTTATTAGGCTTTTTGGAAATTTGATTTTAATTTTTTATTTGTTACCTAAGCAAAAAATAATATGTCAATTATCCTTAGCCTTTATACATCTGTTCATTGAACTAGGAAATATCTAAGTGCCTTTCAAGTATTTCAAGTAAAGGAAACGTTGGGCCTTTGCCATGAGGGCCATGTGAGATCTCTATGCGGTAACAGCACCAGGGAGTAGCTGGGTAGGGTTCAGTGGAGTTAGCAAAGACTGGAATCTGGAAGCATGGCCCAGCCACTTTTTCAAACATGTAGTGGAGATAAAAAATAAACAATGAAGACTCATGGATGGGAGGAAATGAGGGATCTATGTGTCTGTGTAGAAAATTTAGCATAATTTGCTAATGGTTTAGATAGTATGACTGAAGAACAGGTAAAGGTTTCAGATATATCCAAGATTCTAGCTTAGGGGATTCTCCAAGCAATACCTGTTAACATTTAGCCCTAAATATGTGCGGGACATTGTGTGTATATGTGTGGTGTGTGCATGTGTATGTGTGCATGTATATTACAGGGCATGACAAATGAAAAATATCACCATAAATAAATGCTTAGTTCCATCATATTTAGGTTTGGTAGCTGAGATCAAAGGAAAGGCTTGTAACTTGAGCTTGACTTTGAATTCACTAGGATAATGTATAGTGTGGCAAATGCTCCTTAAGGCGAACCTCAAATGACTCACTTTTGTGTGATCCTTTTCCCTTGAGTGTACTTCGAACCTGTGACTTACTTGTTTCTAAACCATAGGATATAGCAAAAGTGGTAGAATGTCATTTTATATATATGACCCTGCTGTCTCATTTCCACTTCACTACTGAATGACACAGTGGCTGTAACCTCCTGACAACTCCATGTGTAACAGGGCAAAATCCCAGTCATTACTCTGCCATTTCAAGGTTATTATGACTCATATTTCCTTTCTGCTTCTCTGGCTTTACGAAGTCCCAGACCTTTTGACAAAATCCACTACATGCTTTTGACTTTGATAATCTGAATCTAAAATCAAAATATATTTGGAGATATTTTGTAAATTGTAGGAGACATGCAAATGTAAGTAGTATACACCTTATAGGTAGTTGCATTTCTCATTAATTCTCACTCATCTTAGGTGTGGCTAGGGGGAAAATGTAACTTTCATATGTTATTTGTAACTATTTATATTTTTCTTCTACAACCTTTGCAGGTTAATTAAAAGCTTACCCAATATGTCATCTAAGACATTTCCAAATTATTTAGATGAATATAGCTTCCTACCCTCTTTCAAAGACTTCTCTAGCCCAAACATCACTGATTCACTCCTACAACAATGGTGTCAGGGTACAAGAATGGGGTTGCTTATGCCTCTTCTTGCCCTCCTTCTCCACTCCGGCCCCCGAGCACCACCCTTCGTCCCTTGGAGCTGTCAGCACTGCTAGCATTCAGGGCTGTGGTCAGCGTCTTTTCTCTGGGCATAGACCAGGGGTCCCCAAACTATGGCCCACAGGCTGCATGCAGCCCCCTGAGGCCATTTATCCGACCCCACCCGCACTTCCGGAAGGGACACCTCTTTCATTGGTGGTCAGTAAGAGCAGATGCATCCTGTGCTCCTGGATTACTGTATGTGGTGGCTCCGTAAAGCACAGCGTGGCTCACGTACAGTACTACTTCCGGTAACACGGGACGCACGCATAACAGCTCCGGACGTGCATCATATCACTTGTTACGGCTAGCAGTGACAAATATGGAACTGGACATTGACCATCTCATTAGCCAAAAGTAGGCCCATAGTTCCCATTGAAATACTTGGCAGTTTGTTGATTTAAATTTACTTGTTCTGTATTTTAAATATTGTATTTGTTCCCATTTTGTTTTTTTACTTTAAAATAAGATATGTGCAGTGTGCATAGGGATTTGTTCATAGTTTTTTTTTATAGTCCAGCCCTCCAATGGCCTGAGGGACAGAGAACTGACCCCTGTGTAAAAAGTTTGGGGACCCCTGGCATAGACAGAGCACATGAGGCTTTCTGGCTACCTCACCAGCACTTGAGCTTTTACTAGTGCCATCCAACCTCTGATTGTCTGACTGTGAATCTCATCTAGCTTGCAGCCCTAAGAGCAGAAGCCCAAAGGCGACCTCCTCTGCCCAGCATCCCAGCTGAATGCTCAGCTGCTCTGGATATGTCTTTGCTGTATCAGACCCAAGAGAATCCCAGGAACTAACCCTCTGCAGCCCTCTGCTTTCTCGTGCCTGCCCTCCATGTGGATGGGAGTGCAGCCTACGATGCAACCCCATCCCAGATTCATTAGTGGATGGCAAAGTGTGAATCCCTGCCCTCCATGATATCCCAAACTATCACATGTGCTTCCCCAGCAGGGACTCCCACATCTGTTCAAGCACTTTATGCACTCCCCTCCTATGACCTTCCCTGACATTTACACCACCTGAGGGGGCAGCAAAAATTGTTTCCTTTGACTTGCTTTTCATCATATGCTACTTCTTCTTACTCCAGCTGAATTTAATGGGGGACAGAAGTATTTCCTTGCACACTATTCAGTTTGTATTCTATAGAATGATATCCTCTTGAGAAAACCATTGAATTCAGTGAGGATGGTGCCTCCTGGAGTCGTGCAACTAGGAGGCCTTGATCTCTACACAATGGGAAAATTTTGCAATGAGTCAAACTAGGTCACTCTTGTGAAGTTGAAAGAAGAGAGAAAACAAGTTAGCAAATCTCATATGAGGACAATAGCCTGGTTTTCAAGCAATTGTCCCACTGAATTTCAAATGTCACTAGCAGTGTCTTCCTTTTGGCATTTCATCTATAGGAAATTCTATGAGGCAGATAATATCTAGAAAAGACTGGAAATGAGATGAAAGCCAAGTGTAGTAAAAAGTTTTAAGAAAAATTAAACAATTTTAAACCTCATTATTCATATAGAACATGTAAGGTGCAGTGGTAGCATTAGAAGGAGAACGCTGGCCTCAAAGTCATTGTCATCCAGAGCCTCAGGTTTTGGATCTAGAAAAAGCTACAGCTCCTCAGAGGATGACAAATGATCCTGAAAAGTATCGTGTAAACTCTAAAGGTCCTGTACCATGAGTTATATCTCTAGTCACTTTGTCCTCCTCCCTTTTTCATTTAATCTCAGACACTGATTTTAACAACAAATTAAAGACAAACATGTTCCATTAAGATCAATTTATCTTTATGGAGCCACCAGAGATAGAGTGGCAGAGAAAAAGAAAATTAACAGTTTTCGGAAAGTTATCAAATAAGAGATGTCAGAACTTTCCTTATTTTAACATGGTTAACATTCACAACAAGACTGTTTTACAGATGAGGAAACTGAGGCTTGGAGGACTCTGAAAATGTTTTCATCTCATAAACTAGTCTGCAGTGAGGACAGAATGGAAAGCTAGCCACAAAATTTCTAAGGCTTTTAATACTACTAAAATAGTGTTTCAAAAATTTTATTAAAGGTATCTCCTTGCTTGTTAAAAATTTCTGTGAATAAGAGGTGTGTGAGGGATAAATGTCAGGCTGCCCTATGGTTCATTATGAGTAGATTTTGGCAATTTTAGTTTCTGTTTTGCCCTAATAATTTCAAGGTTAAGTATTAAGAGTCAGTCAGTCAGTGGGACTGTGTTTTACAGGTATAAATATCTGCTGGTCTCTTATCTATGTTTTTAGCCTGTTGTTTTGGTTTTTTCTTATTTTTTAGGTGAGAGGAAGGCAGATAGTGAGACAGACTCCCACATTCACCCCCTGACTAGGATCCACCCAGCAACCCATACAGGGATGATGCTCAAGTACCAAGCTATTTTTAGTGCCTGAGGTTGCTACTCTTGGACCAACTTAGCGCCCAGGGCCACACTCGAATCAATTGAGCCACTGGCTGCAAGAAGGGAAAAGGAAGAGAAGGGGGAGTAAGGTGGGGGGAGAAGTAGATGGTTGCTTCTCCTGTGTGCTCTGACTGGGAAACAAATCCAAGATGTCCACACACTGGGCTGACACTCTATCCACTGAGCCAATGGCCAGGGTTTTAACTATATTTTACTGCTGCTGAACACCACATCTTCTCATCTCCTTCCCCTCTTATAATGCGATCATTTAAATTTCAGGACATCTGTGTTCTCACTTTATTTTTTATTTAACCTTGGCTTGACTCTTAGTTATTTCCAGGAAAAAAGTGACACACATTTTGGGAATACCTAGATAGATTTAAGAATGATGTATTGCATGTTCAGACTCATTTAATGTTCAATTTTACTTGAAATTTAATCCCTTGTCACTTCCAAATAACGTTAGGTGACTGAGTAGGACTGTGCAATCCATGCATTCACTCTGTATTTTCTATTGATCCTTCTGACCTTATGTATCATGTTTCATGTTTTTATTACATCTTATCAGATGTTATCTTTTCATAGGATGTTTCATTTTCTCCAGTTACTAAGATTTACTGTGCCCAAGGGTTCTCAACTTTTAGAAGCTATTTCATTTTAATTTTGTGTCATTTTTAGAAACATAATCCATAATAAGTATAGAGCTTTGCTTTCCCTGAAATTAAAATTTGTCATTCATTTCCTTTTGAAACTGGGCCCAGTTTATCTGACACCAGATAAATGGACACTTGAACAGCAAACTGGAATGTCTTATTTGTGTCCTAAAAGCAAAACTTTTATTGTTAATAGAAAGAAAGAGAAAGAGAAAGAGAGAGGAAGGAAGGAAGGAAGGAAGGAAGGAAGGAAGGAAGGAAGGGAGAGAGAAATAAATAAATAAATAAATGCAGGCACAAAAGGAAATAACATTTTGAGGTTATTTGGGGTCATATTCCTTGAATGCAATAGAGATTCTATTTTTATTTTAATTAATTTTTATCAATCAGACAAGTTTTCTCATTGGCCTCTGAACTTCTGAGCCAGCCCATGTTTCTTCAAATGTTTAGGAGCTGCTGAATGAAATAGACTGTTCATAGATGTAATAGGTGTATTTGTAGTTCTATTTTTAATATTTCTTGGAAATAAGTGCCAATAAAGGTGCTGCTTTTTTAGTTAGCATAAGGAGTCATAAGAGTCACCTGCTTTAGCAAAAATGGCAGACTTTAAAATAGATAACCCGCCTGACTAGGCGGTGGCACAGTGGATAGAGTGTCGAACTGGGATGTGGAGGACCCAGGTTTGAGACCCTGAGGTCGCCAGCTTGAGTGCAGGCTCATCTGGTTTGAGCAAAAAGCTCACCAGCTTGGAACCAAGGTCACTGGCTTGAGCAAGGGGTTACTCGGTCTGCTGAAGGCCCATGGTCAAGGCACATATGAGAAAGCAATCAATGAACAACTAAGGTGTTGCAATGAAAAACTGATGATTGATGCTTCTCATCTCTCTCCATTCCTGACTGTCTGTCCTTATCTATCCCTCTCTCTGATTCTCTCTCTGTCTCTGTAAAAAAAAAAAAAAAAAAAAAAGAAAAAAGAAAAAAAAAGATAACCCAAGAAGAGAGAGATATAGTCATGATTACAATAGTGTTCTTCTCCAATGACCTCAAAATCCCACTTCCAGGAATGTAACCCAAAGGAATAACCAGGGACATACTCAACAATGTATTTAGAAGTTTGTGGGTTTTTAAATAATACAAAATACATTAGAATCAATAGGACCATCCAATAACAGGAAACTGATAGAATATGGATTTTTCATACTAAGCTCCACAGTCCTTAAAAATTATGAGTTTGATGATAAGAAATGACATGGGAGGAAAAGGTGAAGGAATTAAGAAGCACCAATTGGTAGTCACAGATTGATCACAGAGATGTAAATTACAGTTTCTGGACTATAGTCAGGAAAGTTGTAGTAACTCTGTGGGGGCCAGCCATGTGGCCACTTGAGATAGTGGGGGAATCACTCTGTAAAGCACATGATGGTCTAACCTCATGCTCTACATCTGAAGATAATACAGAATGATAGTTAATGTAACTGTCATTGAAAAAAAGTTTTTCAATGACAGGGGAAATAGTGCACAAAGATGAGATTAAAAATACAACATAAAACAGCAAAGTAAAATATGAAAAGTAATTAAACTGTCTACAGTTGTGATGTCAATTAAAAAATTATTTTTATGCAGAGAAAAAAGATACAAATGTCATCCCAATATGACAGCAGTGGTGTACAACAGTTGGTGAATTTAGGGGTAAATTTTAATTTTTATTAAATTTTAGAAGAAAGACTTTCTAATGTCTTCTATTTTTTTTTTTAACAATGAAAATTATACCAGGTACTTTGCAAAAATCAAGTGTGACTCTTCCTTAAAATGGGCTTACTTCTTAGTTTAGCTTTTTTTTTTTTAAGGCAGAAAACAAAAGCCTAAGAGAACACCAAAGGTATTTTATTTTGTCTTTGTTCTTTACTCAAAATAATACTCCTTTTACCTTTCTGTGAGATAAGCTACCACAAAGATTCCTATCAGATATAAATCTCCCTTTCTCTAAGGAGAATCTTGTGCCCACCAGTCATTTGTGTCGGATGGCCGGAACTTTTACACAATCATCTGTTGTAGGAACTTTTAAACAATCATCTGCGGGCTAAGAGATAGGAGGTACTGGTGTGTAATCATCTGTTCCTTTAAGGAAGCTGCCATAGCCAGGACCTCTGTACTTTCGTGGCATTAATGAAACCATCAAGGGCTGGCTGTAGGTCAGCGGTTCCTTCAAGTCAGGTTCACTTGTTCATTAAACTTCAAAGCGGCATTGCTTGTCAACCCCGAGTTCTCATCCGAAACTTGAAAAGATTATTCCCTGTTGCATTTGTTGCATAAAGCGAAATTTAAGTATTTTTAAATGTGTTTCCAGTTCTTGATGCAACTTCCTTGAGAAACTTTGCAAGTCCTTAATATTTTTCAGATCCGATCTTTTATTTCTCTCAGACCCTCACCCCCAACCCCTTCCCCTGCGCTGGCTGGTCCTCACTGTCCATTATCAGCAGACCTGCCTGTTTTGTCAGCTACACGGACTCCAAGTGGAGGCCGCTGTCCACTGGGTCTCTCCACTTCTCTGCAGACCTCTGGAGTCAGTGATGTCTACTCTTCCCCCCGCATTCTCTAAGCGCAGGATCTGGAAGTGCCTTCTTTCCCCTTTGCTTTTCACTTCAACTAGACCCTCTCAAAATGCCTGCTCCTCCTGCCATTTTTTTCTTGTAGAGGGAATGCAATCTATCCACAGCACCTGTTCCATCTCTAGGATTTTTTTTTAAAGCGTCTGCAGTTGGTCCTCATCTCTTCTTTTTCTTCTTATTCAGTATAGATTTCATCTGTTTGTTTATGTATTGATAGGAGTAGAAAAGAAGTCAAGAATGAGAGACCATATGAAATCTTGAATAAGTACAAAGGGATAGGAACAGTGTATTAATATTGTCTTTACATGGGGCAAGGAGAAATCCACCCATTATAACAGGAGAAAAGGAAGAATAAGCATTTTTTTGGCATATCTGCAATTTGTTTGCACCTCTCTCTATCATGTTTGCCCAGCAGGATCCCATCCCTCATTAAATCTAAATTTCTACTTACTGTGTCTACCTCTGGGCAGTGGACAATTTGGCTGACTGATGCCACTTAAATTTCTACCATGGATCTCAGCTAGGTCCTTACCATATTTTTCTGATAATTTCCAGCTTTCTGGAAGACAAATTTATATCCTCTCCATCATCTTTCTGCAATTCCTTTTAATAAAGAAATGCTCATTTTATCTCATCTTCTGTGTTACCTCCTCCACTTCAACCTCATTGTCCTTTACCAAATCTGCCCATGCACCTGCCTTTCCTCCTGTTATAATGGGTGGATTTCTCCTGGCCCCATGTAGAGACAATATTAATACACTGCTCCTATCCCATTGTGCTTATTCAGGGAATGCTATGCCTCTCATTCTTGACTCCTTTTCTATTCTTATCAATATACAAGCAAACAAACAAACTAGCTCTCATACTTAAAAACAAATCCTATGTATGCATGACTGAGTGGAACAACAAATGAATGCTTTGCTTACACCTCCCCATCTCTGTCTCAAAAAAAAAAAATCCCCACAACCTATTGTAACTACTATCTCCTTTCCCTGTTTTGCTTTATGATAAAGATCCTTGAAAATGTCCGTGCCCACCATCTCCACCCAACTCACCTCTTCATTGTTTCTCAGTGATCTCCAGGTAAGCCTTGGCCTCCCCCATTCTACTAAAACCACTTTTGACAAGTTTAACAAATGAGTTTGTTTGTTTGTTTGTTATTTGTTTTTTAAAGAAACTAGGATGTGGTGCATATATACTAGTAGGAATATCATTCAGCCATAAAATATGGTAAAGTGTTGCCATTTGTGACAACATGGATGAATCTTGAGAGTATTGTGCTAAGAGAAATAAATCTGATAGAAAGAACCAGAACTGTAAGAATCACTCATATTTGAAATATAAAACAGAAAGCAAAACACAAACACAAAAAAACTCATAGACACAGACAACAGCATGATGGATATGAGGGGGGAGGAGATGAAGGGTGGATGAAGGAAGGGGTACAGGGAATCAAATATGTGGGGATGGAAGGAGACTAGTCTCTGGGTACAGCATACCAATGATGTGTTACAGTGTTGTACACCTGGAATTGATATAGTCTTATCAACCAGTTACCCCAATGTATTTAATTTTCATAAAGGAGAGGCTAGGAAAAAGTGACATAGGAGCTGCTATTTTTTTAAAGGAAAGCCCATTCAAAGGTCTCCTGGAATAATCCTTTCCTTTTCTCTTTCCATCATTGGAGGGAAAGAGTCTAGATATTCTAAAATTAATGTTATACTTAGCGTTTTAAAGGCAAAATAAATACAGCTAGCTGGTGCTTACTTGTTTCTTTCTTTTTTTATAAAGATTTTATTTATTCATTATAGAGAGGGGAGAGAGAGAGAGAGAGAAGGGAGGAGGAGCAGGAAGCATCAACTCCCATATGTGCCTTGACCAGGCAAGCCCAGAGTTTTGAACCAGCAACCTCAGCGTTTCCAGGTTGACACTTTATCCACTGTGCCACCACAGGTCAGACTGGTGCTTACTTGTTTCAACCTTGAGTTTGATGGTAACAATACATAGTGTACAATGCAAAAACAACTAGCCTTAGTTTCCTGCACATTGACAATTTGTAGGCAAGGATTTTTAAGTCTCAGTTTTACTAGTAATTTGCTCAATCTATTGGAATTAATTTTTAATTTTAGTAATACTCTAGTTTGGAGAAGTTATATTTTGCCAAGAAAGATGTTTTATTTGAATTTTATCTAGATTAAGAAATTCTAGAATGTACTTTAATATGCTTAAAAAACATAGTTAAGATGTTAATGTCTGCCTTACCAGGCGGTGGCACAGTGGATAGAGCTATGGACTGGGACCAGAAGACCCAGGTTTGAAAACTTGAGGTCTCCAGTTTGAGTGCGGGATCATCTGGTTTGAGCAAGGATCACGAGCTTGAGCCCAAGGTAGCCATCTTGAGCAAGGGGTAGCCATCTGCTGTAGCCCCCTGGTCAAGGCACATATGAGAAAGCAATCAATGAACAACTAAGGTGTTGCAACAAAGAATTGATGCTTCTCATCTCTCTCTCTTCCTGTCTGCTCCTATCTATCTCTCTCTCTGTCTTTACCATGGGAAAAAAAAAAAACGTTAAAGTCTATGTGTGTTTTACCACAATACAAAATTGAAAACAAGAAGATTTTATAAGCTGAAAGAATTATTTTCCTCAATCAAGATATAATTTACAATAGTCTTTAGACTTAGTGTTATTTTTAATATTTTTATTTTTCTCTAAATCCTGTGCATATTATATTTTTTCTGTTCATAATAAAGCTAATTTAATATCAAAATTAAACCATAACTAGACAAACTCTATATATTTTAAAATTTAAAAGAAACTATTCAATAATTCATGGGTCAAAAATTAATCATAATGGATATTAGAAAATTTTAGCAATGAAAGAAAATTAAAATAGCACAAAGAAATACCTGCAGTATAGAACTGTAGTTATTATATTTAAAAGGACACAGATTTGCTTAAATGCTTATATCAGAAAATAATAAGGTATAAATAATGTTAGCAATAAAAATAAAGGCACAGTCACACAATAAAAGGACATGTGATCAGAGTTATGCTAGCAGTTTTTAAAACTGAGATTAAATAGATGCATTGCCAGGGCGAAAAAGGCATCTTACTAGACTTACCTTAAGAAGAAACCAGAAAACCAAAAAACATTATTGAACCAATAAAGGAATTGAATCAGTAAGTTTAAAACTTCTCACATGAAAGCATCAGACACAGAGAAATCTAGAGGCAAATTCTCTCAAGTAAATAAGAAAGAGGTCACTGTGATGTTATATGAAAATAGAAACTAACACAAAAAAAAAAACAAATACGTCTTACAGTTATTTTAAGGGACCAACATAGCCCTGTTACCAAAATCAAAGGCAGCAAAAAAGAAGAAAATTACCTGCCTGTCACAACCATGGACATATATGCAAATATTATATAAATTAAGACCAAATTTAAACAAGCAATGTATAAACAAGATAATATAACAGGTGGGTTTATACCAGGACAGCAAGTTTAGTTTAATATTTGAAAATCAATTAAAGTGATATATGTCAATACTATTAAAGGGGGAAAACTTGTGGTGGCACAGTGGACAAAGCGTCAACCTGGAAATGCTGAGGTTGCCAGTTCGAAACCCTGGGCTTGCCTGGTCAAAGCACATATGGGAGTTGATGCTTCCTGCTCCTCCCCCCTTCTCTCTCTCTCTCTCTCCTCTCTAAAATGAATAAATAAAAATTTAAAAGGGGAAAACTATCTGATAATCATAATAGATGTGAAAAGAGGCATCTAATATAATTCAACATCAATTCATATTAAAAATCTTTTAGCAAATTGGGAATAAAAGGCCCTTCTTTAATCTCAAAAATGAAATACACATGCATGTACACATACCTTCACTAAACATTCATTCATTTAAAAAAAATTATTGAATTTATTGGGTGACATTGGTAAATAACATTTTATAGGTTTCAGGCTCACAATTTGTTGTTTGTAAGGCCAGTAGCTGCTGCCGTCGTGGCCATGCACATGCAGGTTCCCATTAGATTTGGGCTGATGGTAAAGAAACAGTGGAGCCAAAAAATGGTGGGACATTCCTTTACTCAAGTTTTGTACTGTCCAATGAGCAAACACATAAGGAAAAAAATTCCCTCTTCAGGCCCTGGCCGGTTGGCTCAGTGGTAGAGCGTCGGCCTGGTGTGCAGAAGTCCCAGGTTCGATTCCCGGCCAGGGCACACAGGAGAAGCGCCCATCTGCTTCTCCACCCCTCCCCCTCTCCTTCCTCTCTGTCTCTCTCTTCCCCTCCCGCAGTGAGGCTCCATTGGAGCAAAGATGGCCCGGGCGCTGGGGATGGCTCCTTGGCCTCTGTCCCAGGCGCTAGAGTGGCTCTGGTCGCAACAGAGCGATGCCCCGGAGGGGCAGAGCATCGCCCCTGGTGGGCGTGCCAGGTGGATCCCTGTCGGGTGCATGCGGGAGTCTGTCTGACTATCTCTCCCCATTTCCAGCTTCAGAGAAATCCAAAAAAAAAAAAAAATTCCCTCTTCATTCAGAGCTCACAAAGCTACTGATACACGATCTGGTTCCACAGCAGGAGAATCTTCTCCGGTTTCTCCTAGAATCAAAGGCCCCACCAGTCCCAAAGCCCCTCACCTCTGGTTCCCCATCTGCCAACATGGCTTCTTACTCTGCAAAACTGACTTATCTCTCTTCCCCTGCATCTTGGCTTCTTGTCCCCTTCCTCCTCCTTTCTCTCCCTTTTAAAACTTTTCTGGTGCCAAAACCTCTCCTCCTGCAACCATTAGCATAACAATGGCCCTTCCCAAGCAGGAAGGTAATAAGCAATTTCACAGATCACATACCTGGTGCTGCCCAGTGCCATTTTTTTAACACTAAAAGTGAGCAACCTCAAAAAAAAAATACAAATTTTACAAACTTATTTTCCCAACAGGGTTCACTGAGAGCTCTGAGGGTAGTGAATCATTTCTTCAGGTTGTGGGCACAGCCGTGGGGTCTGTTCTGGTATCCGTCTCTCTGAGCTCCTGGGAAAGGAGCCAGGGGTTTGTTCCAGTGGAGGGCTGAGGAACTGAAACATACTAGGTCGAGAGATGATCTTTAGCCTGCCTGATTATTCAGGTCCTAGCTACTATCTCCTGCTGCCTTAGGGGCTGCTGATTACTGGGGGTGGGGCGGTGAGGCTGGGAGGAAGGTTAAGTCTCTGAGGGAAGGAGGGAAGAAAAGAGAGAGGGAGAAAGAGAAAGAGAGAATTTAATGAAAGTTACAAGGACCCTCAGTTGTATTTACATATAATTTTCAGGTTCATGCTGCTGATGGAGAAAACCCCTCAGCCCTCTTGTACTCTTGAGGCCGCACTTCCAAAGGCATCATTTTCTGTCAGAAATCACTTTCACTCTTTTTTTTTTTCTTTTGAATTTCAGTAGAAAGGGGATTGAAGTTTGAGTTACCACGGCTGTATTGGGCTCAAAAACAAAAGCAAACAAACGAAAATCACCTTGAGTGCTCTTTGAAGGGAAAGAGACAAGGGGAGATGATTGGCACTGACTCACCAGGCCTTTTCCCGGATGCCGCCTGGGTCAGGAGCTGTGCAGGAAGTGGCCAGCTAGCTCAACAGCTCTCTGAGTTCCAACAGCCTGGTAACTGGCGGGAAAACAAAACTGACAACAGGCAAACAAACTCTTGTGAAATCATCAAAAAGGAATATAAGTGGTTTTATGTTTTTTTGTTTGTTGGTTTTCTTTCTTTCTTTCTTTTTTTATCCTGATGCTTTTTCAGGTGACAAATCAATAAAGCATGTTAATATCTGCTATGAAAAAGCTAGGAGATACGTATAAAAACTATTTGAAAAGTGGATGATGGAATAATATTTCTTTTGTATCTAAAAGCATTATTTATTCACTGTTTATCTCTTATTTTATGATTTTTTTCTCCCAGGAGATAACACAATTTTCAAAATTATTTGAAATTTGTTTTTAAGCAGAGAAGTGAATTGTGTGATAATATACATATTTCTGGCTGTTTTCAAAGATGGATTTGGGAGAGAATAAAACCAGAGTCATGGATATTAATTAGGAAGCTATTACAGTATTATGGGTAGACTTGTCTTGATATAGGCGTGTTTGTAAATTTTTCGTTACTGAAAGTGTAGATCATGCAGGCTCAGTCAAACATGTGGAGGGCAGAAGACATTGTGTAATTACATTAATTCTTTGTGCCAGTCATTCTTAGTACACAGGGGTGGGGATACATATCAGTCTTATTGGTTGGTTGGTCTTGTCCTCGTGCTCTGTTACCTTCAGCTAAGGCAGTGCTGGGCTTGGAGTGGGCCCTGAATAAACATTTGGGCATCGGACACAGAACTGCAATAAGATAATATATAAATGGCAGAGTGAAGATACCACCATCTATTTTTTATTTTTCTGAACTGAGAAGCGAGGAGGCAGAGAGACAGACTCCCATGCACACCTGACTGGGATCCACCTGGCATGCCCAGTAGGGGTTGATGCCCTGCCCATCTGGAGTGTTGCTCCATTGTAACTGGAGCCATTCTAGCACCTGAGGAAGAGGCCATGGAGCCATCCTCAGCGCCCAGGCTAACTTGGCTCCAGTGGAGCCTTGGCTGCAGGAGCAGAAGAGAGAGACAGAGAGGAAGGAGAGGGGGAGGGGTGGAGAAGCAGATGGGCGCTTCTCCTGTGTGCCCTGGCTGGGTATCAAACCCGGGACTTCCACATGCCTGGCCGACGCTTTACTGCTGAGCCAACTGGCCAAGGCCTACCACCTCTATCTGAAACAACTCAGAAAACAAAAGATAAAGATACTAAAATACAAACTAGCAGGTGCTTGAAAATCTCCTACGACAGCAATCACTAATGAGTAGGAGCTCGGGAAGCAAGAATTCTGGAGTGCAGGAAGAGAATCTCATTCAGCAGAATGCAGCAAAAACTGGCGAGGTACCCAGCCCCCAAATCTGCAGATGCCAAACAGCAATACTACATTTGCTACAGAAGATTGAGACACAAAGCTACCTACAAAGCTTTCTGATTGGCACCTTGATACCACAGAACTACAGGTATTGAATAGGGTAACAGGTCTGTTTTGCTGGATGGAGTCTGTTCCTGAGGTAAGGTCTAGAAGGAAGACTCAGTATTGTTAGTAAATCTCCGAAATTAGGGATAAGTAAAGGCTAAAGTAATTCTCTCTCGCTTTTTCTCTCTGTCAAATACACACACACACACACACACTAACACTCTCTCTGTCAAATACACACACACACACACACACACATACACAAACACACTCATGTCATAAAGAACACACCACCCAGTATCAGAGAGAGATATTGCTGCTCTGGACTCTCCCCAGTGAAGTCGAGAAAACAGCTGGCCCAGGAAGGACTCACCTAATTTAAAGTGAAGAATATGTCAAAAGGAAACTGTATGTCTGTATATCTATAAGAAAAGGTGATACAAAAATAAAAAAAGAGAGAGAGAGAGAGCAATAGAACCAAAAATGCAAAAGGCAAATACAAAAACATTCTGTCATGGGGCAGAAGAATATTGTGACTAAAGGCTTTGCCATGAAGAAAAATATTTTAAAGAAATAATCCTAATTTTTTTATAAAGAATTTGATGCAGAAGTATGATTTCAGGTAAGAAATTATAACTGTGTTTCATCAGAGCTCAGGAAACATTTGGGACAAAAAATAAAACCAGCACAGAAACAAATACCCTATTAGAAAAAGCAAAACAAAGCCAAGCAAACAAAAAACCTCAGGGACTATTTAAAACACAATGAAAAGTATGGAAAACAGGACAGACTGAAGAAAGTGAACACACAGACCAGAAACTTATAACAAATTAAATACAATTATAGAAAAAAAACAGTTACTAAAAATAAACAAAGGAGCATCAATATACATTTAGCATCCTTGAATTTAAAAAAACCTCCCACCAAGGTGGAAACTGAAAGTGTATTTTGAAATATCAAAAATTCTTTCTAAAAATATCAGGCTGGCTTGGAATTCACGCAATATGCTTCATTAGAAAACAGTGGAGAGAAATGTATAATGCTGCTGAAAATAAAATGTGAGCAAAATGTCATACCTAGACAAATTGTTGAAATAGAACAGCAACAACAGTTACTTTTGATCATGGAAACATTGTAAGAATATATTTTCAATAAATCCACCTTGAAGAAATTGTTAAAAATAAACCTCAGTTGAACACTAGTTGAATAGAAACACTGTAACATAAGAACAGGGGTGTTAAATCCATTTAACTTTAAAAAAAGTAAGAAACAATTCTTGGAATCACAGTTTCAGTATATAATGTGAATAGAATGGCAATGAAGAAACAATGTAACTAGTAGATATTGTGAAGGTAATTAGACAGTTGTGTAGAATATTAATTATTTCATATTTTATATTCAGAAGTCTGAAAGTCTCATTTATACCTGATAATTAACAGCATAGGATATATAGCCAATAATATTGTAATAGGTATGTATGCTATCAGGCAGGCACTGGAAATATCAGAGGGAACACTTTGTAAAGTCTATGATTGTGTGACTACTATGCTGTACACCTGAAACTAATATGAAATATTATTAAATGTAAACAGTAATTGAAAAAAATTAAAATAAAACAATTGAGGTTTGATTATAGTTTAAGTGATTTTCAATCGGTGTCCCTCGAGAGGCAAGAATTTTTAAAACACGCAATACCTATTTAGTCAGGACCACTGACTTCTTTTCCTTTAGATTGTCAAATATAAAAATGACAACAGCTAACACAACTATAGCCATCTGGTGTGAATTAATCATAATTATACCTGTTTTTGGCCAAATATTGTATTTCTCATGTGCTACAGTAACTTAGCAATTTGTTTATGTTTGCCATGAGATGAAAAGGGTTGCAAATTGCTGGTTTAAGGTATAAAGGAAGCATTAGAAACATCTAGCAGCATCTAGCAAACTGCTTGTTGGAGAGAAGCAATTGAAGATCTAGCAATCCATCATTGTCCCTAGTGTCTACAAAACAGAAGATTAAGTATACTAAATGATGTTACAGGTATAAAATAAAACACTAAAATGACCCAACACAGAAGAAAAAGTTTTGAAATAAAGTAAGTTATCCAACCCACATGCAAAAAGCAAAGAAGTTATACAGAACACAAAAAAAAAGAGATAAAAGAGGACATGGAACAAAATATGATGGAGGAATCAACATAAATTATATATTTTTAATATAAATGGGATACAATTATTGGAAAAACAAAATAGACTGTATTACAAAGCAAAGGCCAATAAAAATGCTAACAAAATACTTTTTCTCTCGAATTAGAGAATCAGTCTAAAAATCACTTGGGAAACTAATTTTGTGACCATAGAAAAACAATTGAAAGGAAAAGTGTAAAAAGATACGAGAATCAAGAACTGAGAACCTAAATCATACTACAGATATTATCAAACTAAAGTAATTAAATGTTGAATACATTATTGGAACAGAGTACAGTCCAATTGTAGGCCCAAATACATCAGGGACTTTTTATATGTCAAAAATGGGGCATATGTTAAAGAAGGAAAAAGAGATTATTTTATGAATGCTATGGAGATAAAAATTAAAAAGAATATAAATGAAACGTGAATGTATTGATTAAAACATGGAAGTATTATTATTTTGGAGTGAGGAAAACTTTTAGCATGGCTCAAATCATAAATACCATACCGAAACACTGATAAATTCAATTATATAAACATTTTGTTTTGGCAGGGAGACTATAAGAAGTGTTGAAAGATAGGAGAACAAATAAGGAAAACATTTCTAATAAGTACCGTAATATAACTAATGTTCATTGTTGTTACAAGAAGAGCTTTCTATGTATCAGAAAACAATAGAAAAAAAATAGGCACAGAGTAAAGTTTACAGAAAAATAAAATAAAATCTTTCAAATATTTGAAAAGATGCTAAGTTGGCATATATATATATTTATCTAAGACTACACTGAGACACCATTTTTCACTTATCAATAGAGAATACAGAAACATTCTTTTATTGTTATCAAATTGTAAAACTTCAGAATCAACTTGACAATAAATCTTATAATATTTATCAAAATTTAAAATGTAGCTACATTTTGATTTAGCAAATTTACTTCTAGAATTGAATATACACAAAGGCATATTTATGAAAATAGTCATTGACAAGGTTACAATAGTTTAGAAATATTACAGATGTTCACCAATAAAAACCTGAATTTGATATTGTGAGATAGCTTGATTATGTTACCATTTGTGTGCTGGTATAGTTTTAGAGTAGACTATAGGTTTAGAATTCTGGAAGAATTCTCACCAAATGGAAACTAGTGCTTGCACAGAGGGAAGGAAACAGGAAAACAAGTGGGAAAGAAGGTCTTACTTCCCCAAAAGGTGCATTTGTAAATTTTGATGGTATACCATGTGCTTGTATTACCCACTGAAAAATGAAAGAGAAAAAAGTGATAATATAGGTCAGTGGTCCCCAACCTTTTTTGGGGCCACAGACTGGTTTAATGTCAGAAAATATTTTCCTGGACCGGCCTTTAGGGTGGGACAGGTAAATGTATCACGTGACTGAGACAAGCGTTAAGAGTGAGTCTTAGACGGCTGTAACAGAGGGAATCTGGTCATTTTTTAAAACTAAAACATCGTTCAGACTTAAATATAAAAAAACGGAACTAATGCAAGTTATTTATTCTTTCTGTGCGGACCGGTACCAAATGGCCCACGGACCAGTACTGGTCCGCGGCCCAGAGGTTGGGGACCACTGATATAGGTGAAAGGATGTAGCAGGCACTTTGTATATGTAGTTTATACTGACATATATGTTTTCTCTTCAATACTTCAATGTCACATTATTTTGTGTATTAGAACAGTTCCATTTATTTTTTAGAGATTAATACAGTATACGTATTGAATATAAACATAAGCTTTCAAAATATTTAGACTAAATCAGAAAGTCATCAGTTCTTTCACCATTGATTTGGTGACCTATTTATTAAGATATGAAAAATACAAAAAAAAATTTTTTCTAACTTGCAATTGTCAAATCACCATTTTCTGTAGGCTTATCTGTTCATGTATTTGAAGCAGAACTGTTGAACTCTGCCGGTTAGCATAGGTCAGTCAATAAATCCATCAAATATTTACTTTGTATACAAGCTATATCTAACCTAGAGACTCTGATCTATTTTGATTTTTTTTTTCTTTTCCAAGTGAGAGGAGGGGAGATAGAGAGACAGAACACCATATGTGCCTCAACTGGAATCCACCAAGCAACCCCTATCTGGGGCCGATGCTCTGCCCATCTGGGGCCATGCTTTCAACCAATTTATTTTTAGTGCCTGGGGTGGATGATCCACAAAGCCATCCTCAGTGCCCAGGGCCAATACGCTCAAATCAATCAAGCCTTGGCTGCGGGAAGGGGCAGGAGAGAGAGCAGGGAGAGGGGACCAGGAAGAGAAGCAGATGGTCTCTTCTCCTGTGTGCCCTGAGAATTGAACCTGGGACATACATGAGCCCAGGTGATGCTCCACCATTGCGCCAACTGGCCTGATCTATTCTGATTTAATTTGATATTTTATTTCTTTATTTTAGAACAATCTGAATATTTACAGAAAGGTTGTAGTTTTTATTAAAATTTCAACATGGACCTTTTCATTCACTCAACAAATATGTTCCTTAAGCTCTTGGAGTTTGTGGTATGGGGGTGTTTGTATAAATGATAGTGGAAGAGAGACTTACATGATCTAAAATTCCTTATAAGCCTCTGATACTTTGCTGAAATATTACATTTTTATTTACATTGAAATATACATTTATTGAATGACAGACATCAGTACATAGAAGTAAATGGTTACTAGCCTTAGTGTGGTCATCACATTGTAAAGATAAAATTTTAAATCATTGTATTGTACACATGAAACTAATATTGTATTATTCTATATTTCAATTAAAAAGTGATAATAAATAAGTAGGCCATGGTCACTGATAACCTAGAAGTGTCCAGAGGTATGTGAAATATTAATTATAGTACAGTGTAGCAAGTGAATTCATGAAAAGATTTACATGAACAATGAGCATAGTGAAAAGGAAAAGTCTTGCTGGCGATGGTGACTCTGAGCCTGAGGAGATGACTTGAATTTAACGGGGCAAATACAGAGAATCTTTCCCACTGGTGAAGCAATAGTTTTGAACACCAGAATCTTCAGCTTATTAGCTGGATCACCATAGGCAAGTTATTTAACCTTTCTGCTTAAAATGGTGTATAATAGCCCATGCCTGTCAGTGTTGATTGAGGATCAGTTGAGGTCATTAGAGCAGTACCTGGATTGTAGTAAATACAGAATAACTGTAAAGTATTATTATTTTTATTATTAATTGGGGTCGAGAGGAAGGGGAAGACAACAGCCTCACAGACAAAAGAGTAATGTGGATGATGGCCCAGAGACATAGAAAGAAATACAGTTCTGTTATAGGATCAAGTTCAAGGGAGGAATGACAAGAGGTGAAACTAGAGAGGTAGGCAGGGACCAGATCACTGTGACCTCAGATGTCATCCTTGGACACATGGAAATCATGCTGATGTGAAGATAGTCTCTGCAGAAGAATACTGTAGAGTGTTGAGGGGCATAGAACACATGAATTCCAGCTCGAGGCCAGGTTGGTTTTTTTATTTATTTAGAAATTAAATTTAATGGAGTGACATTGGTCAATAAGAATACATAGGTTTTAGGTAAACATCTCTATAAGCATTTGAACAGTTGATTGTGTTGTGTGCCCAAAGTCAAATCATTTTCCATTACTGTGTGTTTGTTCCTCTTTGCTCCCCTGCCTCCCACTCCCTCCCCCTGGTAACCACTTCACTTTTGTCTGTGTCCAGGTTTTCATGGTTATCAGCAGAGAAGAAAACATACATGGTAGATTGAGGACAGGTGAGGGAGCACGAGCTAAATTGCATTATTCATAACCCTTTTCCCCATTTTTTTTTTTTGAAATCCAAACTCTCTCTTTAAACAGCTAAGCCTTTCAACTTGCTAAGGTATCGGCTCAGTTGAAGATTATGGGGAATAAAGTATAAGAGTCTTCCCCTGACAAATTATGCCTTCTCTCTGTCGATGTAAATGCTCCTTTAAATCACCCTTAAAATTCCCCTCTGTTCCTTAAGAGCTGGTCAGGAACTGAACAGGTTACGGTAATTTAATCTCTACATAAATTCATAAAATGGAAGTGACAGGACCAAGTTTCATCCTACTACATTCTGAATGTTCTCGTCTCATTTCTAGATGTCACTGAATCTTTATTCATTAAAGGAACATCAGATTCATAAAAATCTGGTAATTTTCATCTTACTTGATTTGATGTGGCACTTTGAAGAGATTCAGGGCATTTTCCATCTCTGCTTTTACATATTTGAATTCTATATAAATGCTCTCAGGATCTTAGTTGCTGAATCTGCATTGTTGAGATGAAATCATGAGCCTTTTGATTTAATGTAAGAGCTTCATTATTCTCAGCTGTGTCGTTTGGTGCCTGTGTCTCTTCTACCTGAAAGTGCCGTCAGGATTCATCAAAATAAACAAAACTCTCCTACCATTTACTTCTTCCTGAGAACAATAGGAACAATAGGAAAAGTAGCAAGGAAGTCTAAACAGGATGCACAATAGAAGTGAGAGACTGAACAAGAATAAAATATGTACATATTATTTTTCTCAAAACTTGATCTCATGTCAACATGTTGAAAATTTTTGATAAATTCAGGGAACAACAGCCCACCCTTCCTCCCCCCGGAAGAGTTCTCTTTAGAAGTGTTAGTACAGTTTTCCTACTTACTTTATATTTCACAAAGTTGAAATGGATGCTTATTCCTATGACGTTCATATCCTCATTCGTTATGTACTGTCTACAAAGAGAGAAAATTTAATACGTCAAAGAGCATGGAGTAAGCATCAATCCAGCTCTACCTATGAAGTCAGGATTTAAAATAAAAAATATATAGTTCCTTTTTCATACATACCACAATCTTATTAGGAAAGTGACTCAATTGTTAAAGAAAAATTTTTTTGAGAAGTAACCTGGGAAATTACCTGAAGATATAGTTTCATTTGGGCATAATGCTACATTAGGGTTAAATTACCTGGAAACATATAATAGGGAAAACATTTCTGTTTCAGTTCTCTTTTGGTGGTTCTGTTTACTTCACGTCAGTGGTGTTGACACTGCCTTGCAGCTATCATGAGAGCTGAGTATTTGCATCTCCTGTCATCTGTGTTCAGACATGTCACCTCAGGAGCTTGAAATTGGCTGTGGGAGGAGTATTTACACCACAGACATCAAAATGCTACAAGTCACCCTCTTCCCTTGGGCGGTGCTTAAGCGTAAACCAGCAGCACATTGGTGGAAGGGGTGGCTCACCTGACTTAATGACTGGGACCCGAGGCCCAGAGCCTCCTCTGTGTAGGTGGACTCTCTGAGCACATTTTCTGCTCGCTGACCTTCATTTTAGAGTTGCCTTTAATCTATGCCAGAATGGTTAGTGCCTTTATAGTAATGGTTGTGCCTTTATAGTAATGAAGTGTATAAAGACATGAAGTGTCTTTAAATGTAATTATTTAAGTCAATTAATAAAAATGAGCCCAATTTTTAAAAAGTGATAAATAGGTGGTATATAAATAAAGCAAAACCAGGAACATGGCACCAGGAAATCTAAATTTGGGGAATGCAGCTCTAAACAGTTTTCCAATATTTATTACCGTATAGTCAATGGGTTGAGGTCCAATTCACGATTTTCACCCTGATAAATGAGCCCGGAGGAGTCCGGCCAGCATCTCAAAGAAATATACTTGCTTTCTCTCTGTAGCTTTCATGATTTCTTTGTCTTTCTTCACCCCAGTGCAAGTATCTGTGAAAACCAAAATGGGGGTTTCTCTTTTGCTGAGGCACATGGTTCTTTTCAGCGTTTGCGGTGATTCTGTAGCTGTCTGCCTTGGACAGAAAACTCCTTCCTCCTGGTTCCCTTGTTAGATCCCAGACATCTTTCCAGGACTTATACTGTAAGGGCTGGGGGAAGGATTGATGGCTTGGGCGGGAAGACATGTGAGAAATTTTGTAACATGAGAGGTTTTATTTGTGGTATGTTTTTCTATTTGTTTGCATGGAAAGGCAAACAGAGAACATGGGGTTTGAAGACTAGACTGTGACAAGTCTATAATCACTACAGTGGTGACTTTGATTCCCTCCTTTTGACTGTTTTATTGATATCTAAGATATATAAACAAGACCAACTTCTTCCCATAACTCAAACCAATAGCTGATTTATATGGCACTATATTGTCTCTTACTGGCATGAGCATCAATGGTCTGAAAGAAATGTGCTATTTAATCCCTTTTCTGACTGTCATTCTCTCCAAAGACAGTATTTCTGGAACAGTATGAAGGTGAAAAATATAAGAAGATGTGGAAAATAGTTTTAAAATTTGTCCATGTTCAGTAGTATAGAGAAGTCAGGAATTTGTTATTTTTCCTTTACAAAGACTTTTTTTCTTCAGTATTCTGTGTCCCAGACAAGTCCAGAATGGAGAAAAAATAATGTTAAGAAGTGGAAATGGAGGATAATTATTAAACCATTGTTTGGATGATTTTTAGAAAGCGGTAAATTTTGCTGAAAACATTTCATCTTGATTCTCATTTGCACTTTATTTAAAAATAAATAGAGGGAGATGGGAGCCGAGTCACCACTCAGGCAGAGGATATTTCATGCTGTCTTTTCACTACAACCACTCCCACAGTGACAACGACACGCAGAGGAAACGCTCGTGTTGCCTTTGGTCCTTGTTTAGCTGACAGCTGCGTGTGCACATGCGCCTGTGTGTACAATGTACCATGCTATAACATCAATTTGCCTTTCCACTGCACCACCCCCAAAATCCTGTCCTCAAGGAGAACAACATCTGTTTCAAAGTAAATATTTATGGTCAAGATTTTAAAAAGTGAATATGGAGAAACCCCAAGGGGTTATAGTATTCAGATAACCAATGTGTTTCCTAAAGCAGTACCCATATATGCTTGGAGGAGAATATTACTTAAGAAAGGAGCAATGGGGATTACAATGAATCATGAAATGTTACATCTTTTTTCACATCATGTCATGCACAATCACATATTGATGAAAGAATAGCAAGTTATAAGTTCTTCCTTTTATAGAAGACACTGCGACCCAGAGGGGGAAGTGACTTGCTCAGGCCACACAACTCTCTGTAAGCCTTGTAGCAGAATTCAGTTTCTCCATATCTTTTCCTTATGGGCATAATATGTGAAGCAAAATTTTTACTTGATCATAACAAACAACAGGTTGTATATGTTAGTTATTCATCAACAAAACATATGCATTGTGAATCTACTAAAACAGAAATGTATTCTCTTTTACTTTACAAATCACTGCACAAGTGAATGCCCAATCAGGACATAATACTAAAAGCTGCTAGCACTGACTCAGCCACATATTAGACATATAAAAGAGCCCTGGCTAAATAGCTCGGTTGTTTGGAGCATCGACCCAAAGTGTGGAGGTAGCGGATTTGATCCCCAGTCACAGCATATATGGGAACAGATTGATGTTCCTCTCTCTCTCTCTCTCTCTCTCTCTCTCCCTCCCTCCCTCTTTCTCTCTCTATAAAATCAATAAAGTAAAAAAATGAATTTATAAAGTAAGGTTGCCTGTCTGTCCTTTCATTTGTGAAGTCGTGGCAAGTGTGAACTTAAAAGAGCACTTGCAAACTGTGTGGATGTGGGCTCATATTCTCCTTTTTCACGTCTCTGAGAAGTAGCCAGACACATACTGAAGGTGAGGAAGGTCTGAACAGGACCTTTCCCCAAATACACACCACTTTCTCATGAACTGACCTCTCTCCCAAGCTCAATTGCAACTCCCTTGGGATACCTTTTCAGACCAAATCAACACTTTCAGGAGGATGAGATAATCCTCCCCAAAGTATCCTGTGCCTAAATCTGATGTATTGCATTGAACTAGACTACAAATTCCTTCAGTATTCCTCTATACCTAGTACAGCTCCTGACACAAGGTGAATCTCAGGTGGTGGTCAGTCAATGGCTGTACCCAAATAACTCTTCCCACAAGCTGCCTCATTCCCTGCCAGCTTTTAACATTGCCAAAGAGAGAGTGCCATATTCTTTCTGGCTCGGTTGCCTAACATCCATAATTTAATTAACACGTGCTTGCATCTGGCCATGTGGAGTAGAGTCAAAGCTCTGCACTACCAGAGACCTGGATTCTGATCTCACAACAGCCTGTTTTGTTATCTAGGCTGAGCTGTCAGTTCTGCCGGAGCTTCAGTCCCTTCGCATGGAGAGCAGGAAAATGTGCTGTTTGCCTCACAGCCGTGGCAAGGAAATATACAAATAGAATACAATGAAATATAATAAGACAAATATTTTACTAATAGCATCTAGTATGTATTAAACTGTTACTCTGTGCAGTCGCTGTACTAAGTGTATACAATGTTATCTCATTAGATCATCACAACAACTCATAA
This sequence comes from Saccopteryx bilineata, assembly GCF_036850765.1. NCBI lineage: Eukaryota > Metazoa > Chordata > Mammalia > Chiroptera > Emballonuridae > Saccopteryx > Saccopteryx bilineata. Next base: position 54,294,179 of record NC_089499.1, on the reverse strand, counting down.
TCTCAAATTAAATAGAGCCATGACTCAACTGAAGCACTCTGCATCTATATCTCACAATTTTAAATTAAGTCCAATATTGTTTACCCTCAAATGAGATAAGATATGTTAGTATTTCAAGGTAGAGCAAAATGCCTTAACAAATGTGTGAGGCAATAATGGTGCAGATACTTCATGTTGCTAAAGTAGATGCATAGTCTGGATCTTTAATTAAGCAAGGAAAGCCTGACCAGGCAGTGGCGCAGTAGATAAAGCATTGGGCTAGGACGCGAAAAACCCAGGTTCGACACACCCCGAGGTCGCAGTCTTGAGCACAGGCTCACCAGCTTGAGCGCGGGGGTTGCTGGCTTGAGTGTCAGATCATAAACATGACCCCATAATCGCTGGTTTGAATTCTGTGGTCACCAGCTTGAGCCCAAAGGTCACTGGCTTGAAGTCCAGGGTTGCTGGCTTGAGCAAGGGGTCACTTGCTCTGCTGTAGCCCCCTGGTCAGGGCACATATAAGAAAGCAATCAATGAACAAGCAATCAACAAAAAACTAGGGTGCCGCAACGAAGAATTGATGCTTCTCATCTCTCTCCCTTCCTGTCTGTCCCTGTCTGTCCCTCTCTCTGAGTCTGTCTCTGTTAAAAACAAACAAACAAACAAACAAACAAATAAATGAAGACATTATAAAAAAAATTAAACAAGGAAAGAGCTGCCATGGGGAAATCCAAAAAGTTCACGAAATATATCCTCCCCATGGAAACAGGAGAAGTGGTCCACAGACATATGTGAAGGGAGTCTGGTAGGGAGGTGTGATTGGATAACACAGTTAGAATTACACCCTCTGTTACTTACCTTGCTGTACTTAGGTGGTTTTCTCAACCTAGAACTCTTATTCCAACACTCATTCTTTGGCTCTTCCTATATCTACCTTTAAGGACCTTCTCAAACATGGTCGGAAAATTTCTGTTCCTTGAAGATTCAGTCCACAAACTGCTTTCCCCTGGTTTTTCCTTAGCTTCCTGAATAATTTTCTTAAAACTAATCATTTCTTCTCTGCTCCCACATCTCCCTTGCTTATTCCTCTTTTTCAGGGCATCTTAGCTTTAGTCTTGACACCTTGGAGCAGAGAAGCCTTTGTTTTGAGGACTGTTCTGCATTATAGGATGTTTAGCAGCATATTTGGCCTCTCCTCCTTGGACATATTTACTTCCCTAATAGTGACAATTAAAAATGTCCCCAGACATTGCAAATGTCCCTTGGGAAACAAAATCATCTCTGACCGAAAGAGAAAGACACGTATCATATGATTTTACTTACATGAACAAAATAAACTAACAAAATAAAATCTAATGAACAAAATAAACTAGCAGACAAAATAAAAACAGACTCAAAGATATGGAGAACAGACTGGCAGCTGTCAGAGGGGCTGGGAGTGGGGGGCTGGGTGAGAAAAGTAGAGGGATTAAGCAAAGAGAAACCTTACAGACACAGAAAACAGTGTGGAGATGCAGGAGGGAGAGAAGGTTGGGAGCTGGAGGAGGGGAGGGGGCACAGGTGATGATGGAGAGAGACTTGACTTGGGGTAGTGAACTCACAATGCCAATATTATATATACACATGATGTATTGTAGAATTGTGCTCCTGAAACATGTATGATTTTATTAACCAAGGTCACCCCAATAAAGTCAGTAAATTTTTTTTTTAAAAGCTATTCAATTTTAGCCATTGTAACCTCATAATGCAGTTCTTTTTTAGAAGGAATCCTATACCTGAGCACATTGTTACAAGTTTTCACTTTGGAAAATATTCTTTGTGTATTTTGTGTTTCTCAAACTTTTATGAGCATTCAAGGCACTGCGGGGCTTATGAAAACACAGATTGCCCCCCCCCACTCCTCACAGTTCCCCAAGATCTGAATTCCGTTATCCGGTGGGGTCCAAAACCTTTGTCTTTCTAACACTTTTCTTTTCTTTTTTTTTTTTTTTTAATATTTTATTTATTGATTTTTTTTTTTTTTTTTTTAGAGAGAGAGGAGTGAAAGAGAGAGACAGAGAGAGAGAGAGAAGGAGGAGGAGCAGGAAGCATCAACTCCCATATGTGCCTTGACCAGGCAAGCCCAAGGTTTCGAACCGGCGACCTCAGTGTTTCAGGTCGACGCTTTATCCCACTGCGCCACCACAGGTCAGGCCACTCTAACACTTTTCTTAAAATTCCGAGTGGAGCTCATGCTGCTGCTCAAGGGACTGCGCGGAATTCTTGTCAATCCTGCTGCTCAGCCCTTGGCCCTCAGCGTTTGCCGGCTAGATAATGGTTGGCAGAACCATACTTTCCTCATTGCTTTTCCCCCGCCCCAAACTCTGTGCTGTGCACATAGTGAGCCTTCACTGAATTGAACAGATAAACTAGAAAGGGCCTTCCAAAGGTTAAAGGGATTTCCAGATATAAAGTGCCATTAGTAAGTAATGGAATATGCAAGATTTTTGGGTCAGGTTTCCAGAAGCGTTTGTGACAAGAGCTAAATGAAATGCCTTCTGTGAATTTGAATTCATTGTGAGTCAGACAAAAGGTTGCTGTAAATTATTCTGTTGTCATGGCATATCAAGGAAGTTGATGGATAAAGGGACTTACTAATGAGACTTTAAGTGACAATACAAAATGGAATCAACAGTCTCTAAGAGACTTCTTTCGAACAATATCGGGAGGGCATCTATTCTCATCATTACTGATTATCAAGATCACTGAGCTTTTCAGGAGGCACATTAACCTGAAGAGATCTTATTCTTCTGGGTCATATCTGTCTAGATATTGAGGGGAAGTGGTGAGAGACCATTTTGGAAATATAAATAGTGAGAGGAGTTATTATTAATAAGTTTTATTGCTCTGTATCCACAGCCATGTTTATCTTTTCTAAGCATTTTTCATTTTTATGCCTATTGCCTTCTGCAGTCCTCACATAATCTACTGAAGGGAAGTAAGACAGTGACGTGATTTTTCACGTTTTAAAAGAAAAAGAGAAACTAAGGCACAGAATCTTTCATTAAGGAGGGTAAAAGTAAAATTTTAAATGAAACAGCTATTCAGAAATAGAGCTAAAGTAAGAAAATAAATATCCTGATTCTTTTTTTTTTTTTTTGTATTTTTCTGAAGCTGGAAACGGGGAGAGACAGTCAGACAGACTCCCGCATGCACCCGACCGGGATCCACCCGGCACGCCCACCAGGGGGCGACGCTCTGCCCACCAGGGGGCGATGCTCTGCCCCTCCGTGGTGTCGTTCTGTTGCGACCAGAGCCACTCTAGCGCCTGGGGCAGAGGCCAAGGAGCCATCCCCAGCGCCCAGGCCATCTTTGCTCCAATGGAGCCTTGGCTGCGGGAGGGGAAGAGAGAGACAGAGAGGAAGGAGAGGGGGAGGGGTGGAGAAGCAGATGGGCGCTTCTCCTGTGTGCCCTGGCTGGGAATCGAACCCGGGACTTCTGCACGCCAGGCCGACGCTCTACCACCGAGCCAAACGGCCTGGGCCTAAATATTCTGATTCTTAAAAAGGGGACCTAAATAGATCACACCATGAACACTGAATGCATCTTCATTTTTCAATTAAATAATTTCTACTTTTATTTTCCCCTCATTCCTTTCCTCAGGCATCCCTCTTCAAAGCCTGGCATCCTCTTGCCCAACTTCTACACGATTCATTCTTTAATGTTTAGGTCTTTGCTTAAATGTCATCTCTTTCCAGAAATCACTTCTGAGCACCCTCTTTTAAAAGTCACATGCAACCCTCTCAGATTTATCTCACTGTTTATTTCATTCATAGAGCTAATCACAAGCAAACATTGACTTCTGAAATTTTTTTTCCTATTTATTATTGGTTTTCTCTCACTGCAGTGTCAAGTTCTCCAGGGTAGTGGCATCCTTTGTCCTATCTACCATTGTATTAATAGCATCTAAGCACAGTGCTTTGACATTAGCAAGCATTTAGTGCATACATATTTGGTAACTGAAACAATTCCTTCTTCTTTGAGTTCCTGCCATGGGTCAGGCACCAATAGTACATACAGTTGTTGCCTCAAAGAAATTAATCCTAGATACCTTGAGATCATCGTCCAGGTGGGCCAAGTCTCTAGTTTCCTCTTGCTGCAGGTTAGTCCTTTCTTAATTCTGCATTAATAATCTGGCAGCATCTACAGAGATGCCAATGACCAATATAATCAATTGATCTAATAAAGACAAAAAAGCATAGTGATTGACAGAATGGACTATAGAGTCAGACTGCCTGAGTCATTTTCTGGTTCTACTATTTGCTGCCTGTGTGGCTTTGGGCAAATTTATGCCCTCTCTGGGCCCCAGTGTCTTCATATGAAATGGAGATAATACCCATCTTTGTTCTGAGGAATTATGTTAATCTGTATAAAGTGCTTCAAATAATGCCTCAACTAGATTGAGTACAGTGTAAATATAACTCATAATTATTACATATAGCCACAGATGAGGATTCCCTTCAAAATCAAATTCTATATTAATCAGGTTACTGAAATTCAGGAGCTAGCCCACAAAAGCCATGGTCATCTTCAAGAAATGTAAAGGATGCAGGATAAGGATATTTTAGACATAGGAATGTTAAGCTAAAATATTTTGCATTTATTTTACCCTCAAATGCATGTAGATAACCTGTTAAGAACATATATCAGTTTCAAGGTAAACAGAATGAAATTGAGGAACTTAATAGCTTTTGTAAGGTGCCATGTAATAAAGTCACCTCTGATAAGTCTGTGCTGAAAAGGGCGATGTACGATTCCACGTATGCTAAGCATGCCTTCATTTAAATGGATTCAGAATGTTTCAGCACAGCTGTAGCACCAATGGAGGAATAAATAAAGAGAAGCTGCCGATCTCAAACAGGTGTTACGGGCATGTCATAAGTGCTGTCTTCGCAGCAATAGCATTTGGCTCAAAAGATTATGCTAGGATCACACAGAATCACAACCAAACAGAGAATAAATCAAGTTGGAAACTCAATATATGAGCAGAAAGTTGCCTGACCTGTGGTGGCGCAGTGGATAAAGCGTCGACCTGGAAATGCTGAGGTCGCCGGTTCGAAACCCTGGGCTTGCCTGGTCAAGGCACATATGGGAGTTGATGCTTCCAGTTCCTCCCCCCTGTCTGTCTCTCCTCTCTCTCTCTCTCTGTCTCTCCCCCCCCTCCTCTCTAAAATGAATAAATAAATAAAAAAAAATATATATGAACAGAAAGCAATTGAAAAGTGTAAAGAAATTGCACAGTAAGACTAGACTGGTCAGTGTAAACACTAATAACTCCAGAAAAACAAGGAATGATTTCACATGAACAAATCCCTTTTTAAAAATAGCAAAAATCATTTTATATTACTTTGTTTTGTTAATTCACCACTTCTAGGAAGAGAAAATATTTGACATAGCTAAGCAAAAATGAGTGGACCTGGGAAAAGTTGATAATAACAATAATAATTTAGCTTATACAGGCATGGGACAGATAATGACATTTTGGTCAATGATGGACTGCATCTATGATGGTGGTCCCACGAAGTTATAATGAAGCTGTTTCCTCTCAATTACAGCAGGATATGTAGCTCAGGAGAATATTTTTGTCTCTAATAGGAACAATATCAGTGAGACTTGGCAATGGATTCCTTCTCCCTCACAGCACCTCAATTTTGAGTGCACATATTACATCTCCATTAGTCAGCCACTGACCTGTCTCAGCACAGAGGAGCCTGTCCCCCCACCCCCACTGCATACTCAGAAGACACTACAGCCCTCCCAGATCTAGCCTGATGGTCTCCAGAGTTCATTGCTATAAAGTCTTTGTTGAGGACTTAAGAGCCTCCTATATAAGGACATAGGTCCACAGGATCTACCTTAATGAGCATTTAATGCCATAACAACTTCGGTACAAGTTTTCTGTGACTGAGTGGAGCCACCCTGTCCCTGTACTTTGGAACTGTTTTCAGGTAGTAATGATGTAAGGCATAGGTAGATTTTACTTCTCCCATCACCTCAAACCAGAGAGCCCTTTGTGCCCAATAGTATCCAAGGAACAAAAATAAATTTTCAAAGTTAAAATGTTGAATCCTTAGTTCTACACCCTCTTTATGTTAAGCGTGTGCATGCACATGCACACACACACACACACACTTTCTTTTTTTTTAATGAATATCACAAAGTTCCTTAATTTGACTATTGCTCTAACATGCAGTAGCCAAAACCACATCGAGATGGCAACCCCCTGTGCTCCTTTATCTCTTCATCTTGTCTCTTGTTGCCACTGGTTCTCAGGCCACCTTTTACTCCTCCTGACAATCACTATTCTGGTGAACATACTGCCCCTTACCCAGCCAGCTCTCCTCGACATGTCCAATCAACCCAGCCCACATCCTTGCTCATGAAGCTGCACTGACAGCTTTGAAATCCTCTTTCTGACCTCTTTGGAAGGAAGCAGGGGAGAGGACATGTAAGATGGTGGTATCAAGTCTGCAGTGGTGGGCAGCAAATGTCCTAGGCCTTCACACACTCACCACTCACTCACTAACTCACCCTGAACAACTTCCAGTCCTGTGAGCTCCATTCATGCTAAGTACCTTATATAGGTGTGCCATTTTTAAATCTTTTATAACATTTTTATGCTACCTTTTCTGTTTTAGATCCACAAGTACCTATCATTATGTTATAATTGCCTGCAGTATTTAGTCTGGTACATGGTATACAGACTTATAATCTAGGAGCAATAGGCTACCATCTAGCCTATGTGTGCAATAGGTTATCTCATCTCAGTTTGTGTAAATGCACTATATGATGTGCACACAATGACTAAGGTGCCTCACGACACATTTTTCAAACATATCCTCATCATTAAGTGGCACATGACTGTACAATGCAATAACATTGCATTTGAAATGTGTATCTTCTAACTTTAATTTTGCACATAAAGTATCTATCTTTGGTTAAATGTTTTTCACAACCTTTCCCTGAATGTTAGAAGTCATCATGCTATAACTTGAGCTATTTAATTTTGTTTATATTCTCTTTATGTAGCAGCCACTAGCTGTTCACACTTTCTCATTTCCAGACCTTTCACAGTTATTGCCAGAAAGCATATCCATTTGACTGCTCTGTCGTAGTGTTGTTACTTGTTCTTTTATTATACTGCCTGATCTCATTCCTACTCCTGCAGAATTCAGACTGTTCATCTTCATCTCTTAGGTGGTCCGTTAACGTACAGATGACATTTCCTCTCAATTTCATCTAGGCTTCATCATCTACCCATTCAGACTCCCCAATTTTGTCTTTTCTTGCTTTCTAAAAATCCTATATTTGTCCTTTCTGCAATAATTGAAACTAAATATACTATTTAATGGTTCTTCTATATTTCCTTATTGATTTTTCAAATAGGAATCTCAAATTATAAGTTCTTGGCAATGAGAAATATCAAACACCTAGTGTTTTAAAAAAGGTCATAAAGCATTAATACATAGAGAACATGATCCTATTTTTATTAAAATTAAAAAGAGAAATTTGTGCATAAACAATACTAATGGTCTAGATCAACCCTTTCACTGATTATCTCTTGGAATTGAGATTTTCAGGAATTTTCTGTTTTTGTACACTTTATTTTTATACTTTTTCTTTAACTGCCAGTATACACTAGTTATATTTGTTTTATTACCAGAAGATAACAATAAAGACTTGCTTTTCTAGGACAAAAATGAACAAAAGAAACATATTTGTTTTACTGAAAAAAAGGAAATAAATGTGAGATATGTTGTATTGGTTTAATGGTGATAAACATTTATTCCCAGTTATCTATAAGGCATAAGAGTAACAGAATAGAAAGGAATGAAAGATAGGACACAAACCTTAAGGTGCTAGACAATGCAGTTAATGATTCAAAAGTCATAAAACATTATTTGTTTGTTTATTCAAAAATATTGAAGCCCTTTTTAGTCAGTGTCAGGGAGATACCCTCTGAACTATCAAATAATTTTATAATTTTATTTCTGCCTCTAACGGTTTAGTGGAAGAGAAAGGCTACTGACAAATGAACATACTATTTGATAATAGTAAGTGTTATAAAGCAAACCAAGGCAGGGGACAGAGCAGTGACATTTCAGGTAAAGCATTAAAGAGAGGCTACTCGAAAGAGAAAAGAATTTTAGCCGAGAAGTGTCTCTGAGAACAGCAGAGGAAATCAACAGTGCAAAGGCCCTGAGGCACTACATGTCACTAGCATTTGAAGTACTCCAAGAACCATTGTGGCTAGTGGATGAGAATCAAGAGGTGATGTTATGGGGAATGAAATCAGAGAGAAGAGGTGAGGTGGAAGACACAGATCATATAGAACCATGTAGAGCATGATAAGGATTTTGACTTTTGTAAACGTTGTTAGAGGAAGCCATGGAAGGGTAGAGGTAAATGGAGTGAAATAAATTTTATTTGCAGCATAAAAGAATCATCTGGCTCTCCTATGGAGAACTATAAAAGTAAAGAAGGAAAAAGAATAACCTGTTTGTTGAGAAATGAGCGTTTAGACCAGTGGTTGGGAAACTACTGCCCATGACCATGTGAAGACCACTGTTTTTGTTAATTTTGAGAACTGAGGATTTTTTTTGCAGTTTTAAATGATTACATTTTACATGGTTATATAAGTATCTACATAATATCCTTGATGTCACCTCTTGACCTAAAAAGCTTAAGATATTTTCTATCTAGCCCTTTAAGAAAAAGTTTGCCAAGTTCTGCTTAGGCAACAATGTTAATTAAGCCTTAGGTCCATCCAATTTAATTGTTTATTATTTCCCTATGCAAAATTTTATTCTGGAAAGGAGAGGAAGAGAAATGATGATTGGCAGATAGAATGAAGGGCAAAACATGAACAAGAGAGAATGATTTGGATTCAGGGCATATTTTAAAAGCCAAGTGACACGATTTGTTTATGGATCAAATGTGACCTGTAAGAAGAGTCAAAGATGACTCTAGGAGTTGAGTTTGAGCAGCAGGGTGGTGATAGCACCCACTTCTGAGCTGGCAATGACTGGGAAGGAAGAAGATGGGCCAGGAAAGGGGGAATTGAGAGTATGTTGTTTTGGACATATTAATGCTGGGACTCTTATGAGATGTCATTTGCAAACATGGATGCCAAGAAGATGATGCAAACAATATGCACTACGGGATTTCAGAAGTCCGAGGACATGTAGTTAGCATATGACTAAGACTGGCAATTATAATGAAGATGATAATAATACAAATTAATAATAATAAAAAGGCTTTAATCTACTTGAAGCATGGTGCAAAGTATATGAGCATGCACCTGCAGACCTCCAATTGCAAGGCGCATCACTGACCAGGACCCTAGGGGCTGAGCTCTGAAACCCATTGCTCTGGATGCACCGAAGCCACACATCCTGTGGACAGTTCGGTGAAGGACTGAGCACAGCAGGGGTCCTAAGGCAAGCAGGCCTCTAATGGCTGACCGTGTCTTCAGACCACCTCTCAGCCTTGCTGAAACTTTATGAAACTGTACAGCTATTAAGGACACTTCCACCTCAACCTTCCTTCCGGAGTCAGATTCACTTAATGGTCCCATGGCTCCACTTTCCCCAATCCTGCCCCTTTATTTCTCACACAATCAGTATACCTAATTATGTCCTTACAAGTTTTATTTTATTTCCTTTTATTAAAATATTGGGATGACACTGGTTAACAAAATTATATAGGTTTCAGGTACACAATTCTACAGCACATCATCTGTACGTTGTATTGTGTGTTCACCACCCCAAGTCAGGTCTCCGTCCATCACCATTTACCCCCCATACCCGCCTCCCGCTACCCCCCTCCCCCACACACAAACACCATACTGCTATTCCTGTCCATGAGTTTCTCTCTCTCTCTCTTTTCTTTTACCTTCTGTCTCAATCCTTCAACTCCCTTTACACAGCACTCCCTCCACTTGACAGCTGTCAGCCTGCTCTCTGTCTATGAGTCTATCTCTGTTTTGCTTCTTAGTTCATTTTGTTCATTAGATTCCACGTATGAGTGAAATCATGCGGTACTTGTCTTTCTCTGACTGGCTAACTTCACTTAGTATAATGCTCTACACATTCATCCATGCTATCACAAAGGGTGAAATTTCCTTCTTTTTTATGGTTGAGTAGTATTCCATTATGTACCCCAGCCTTTTTATCTACTCATCTGCTGATGGGCACTTGGGCTGCTTACAAATATTAACTATTGTAAATAATGCCCCAATGAACATAGGGGTGCATATACTCTTTTGAATTAGTGTTTCAGTTTTCTTTGACTACATTCTCAGAAGTGGAATCACTGGGTCATAAGGCAGTTCCATTTTTAACTTTTTGAGGAAACTATATACTGTTTTCCACAATGGCTGCATGAGTCTGCATTCCCACCAACAGGGCATGATGGTTTGTTTTTCTCCGCATCCTCCTCAACATTTGTTTCTTGATTTATTGACGACAGCCATTCTGACAGGTGTGAGGTGCTATCTCATTGTGCTTTTAATTTGAATTTCCCTGATGATTAGGGATGTTGAGCATCTTTTCATATGCCTATTAGCCATCTGTATGTCCTCTTTAGAGAAGTGTTTATTCGGATTCTTTGCCCACTTTTAATTGGATTGTTTGTTGTCTTGGTGTGACAGTTACATGTCTTTGTTTGATTCTGCTTTTGTTTTTTAGGAAATGCTTTTTTTAGAATTTAGTTTTCTTCTTATAATTACATAAAATAGTTTATCGTCCAAAATTTAAATTTATAAAATATGGTACATTTAGAAAATCTAGCTTCTCTCTCTGTCCCCTTTGTTGGTATTTCTGGTGTTGAGTTTTATAAGTTCTTTATAAGTTTTGGGTATTAATGCATTATCAGTTATATTGGCAAAAGTGTTCTCCCATTCAGCGGGTTGTCTTTTCATTTTGTTGATGGTTTCCTTTGTTTTTCAAAAGCTTTCTAATTTGATGTAGTCCCATTTGTTTATGTTTTTCTTTTATTTTCCCTATCCGAGGAGATATATCAGAAAAAAATATTGCTAGCAGAATTGTCTGAGATTTAAATACTTACAAGTTTAATTCCATCTTTTTTCTGCTTCAGATGCCCAAACTAAACCCAGTACTTGACATATTATTTCATTTAAATTCCATTAAAGGCCATTTAAACAACTTTTTAAAAATGGGTTATTATTCTCATATTAGAGACCAAGAAACTAAGGATTGAAGAGGGGAAATGATTTTTTTATAGTGTTCAGCCTTTGTTTTCACATCATTTTTTAATGCCTGCTGTTACCAAAAATGAGATAGAACTGAATTTCTAACAATAAAGCCTATAGCTAACCAGTATGTTACTATAGTGGTTCTCAGTTGAGGGCAACTTTCCCAGGAGGTATTTAATAGTGTCTGGAGACATTGCTGATTGTCACAACAGGGTGGAGATGGTGCTAGCATCTAGGGGGAGAGGGCCAGGGATGCTGCTAGCCATCCTACCATGCACAGACAGCCTAGCCACAAAGGGTTATCCAGCTCCAAATAGAAATGGCATTGAGGTTGAGAATGCCTACATGTCAGAGATAGACTAGGAGGCAGCTCCCCAAGATTGACATGAGTAATAGGAGAAGCAGGACCGTAGGGGTAGAAAAGTAAAAATAAACAAACAAATAAGCAAGCTTACTCTTAGTGTCTAAATGAAGATGAAGAGGCAAAACTAAGTTTAATAAGTTAAATGTTATTTTTATTTTATTTTTTAAATTTTTTTATTTATTTATTTTTAGAGAGGAGAGAGAGACAGAGAGAGAGAAGGGGGGAGGAGATGGAAGCATCAACTCCCATATGTGCCTTGACCAGGCAAGCCCAGGGCTTTGAACCGGCAACCTCAGCGTTTCCAGGTTGACGCTTTACCCACTGCGCCACCACAGGTCAGGCAATAAGTTAAATGTTAAATGTTCACTCTATAAAAAATTTCACACCCTGCATGAGCAAAGGAGGCTCAGTGCCAGAAAAAAAAAAAATTAGTTCGGGTTAATTTTACAGTCAATTATAATTTGAACATTGTCTAGAAAAAATGATACTATATATGTATTTGCATGCTTAGTTATGTGTTAGGCAGTTTTTTGCTAAGCATTTTACAAGATATGTGCTATTATAGACCTCACTTTATTTTTAAATTTTTAAAATTTATTAATTCATTTTAGAAAGAAAGGGACACAAGAGAGAAAAACAGAGAGTGAGAGACATCAACTTGTTATTCCACCCCATTCATGAATCCACTGATTGATTCTTGCATGTGCCCTGATGAGGGGATCGAACTCTAAACCTTGGTGTACTGGGACAGTGCTCCAAGCAACTGAGCTACCTGGTCAGGGCTAATTGATCTCACTTTAGGGATGAGACAACTGAGACTTTGATTTATAATGTAATTGAACTAGAGTAGAACCTAGAGCCTAAACCTGGAGAACTGTGCTCTAAACCTTTATTCTAGAATACCTGTGAGAGATGAAAGTGGCTTGGTTAGTAAGACCATTCTTTACATTTTAAGAGAATTGATATTAATCATTCACAAGCACACAGTCATTTAACTCATAACTAACCATTACTTTGATTTCTCTTTGTTCCAACATTTCCCCCCAATTTTTTGTACATAGTACCAGGTAGCTCTTATACTTGAATTCAGGGTTTTATAAAAAAAAACACAAGCAAGCAAATGAAAAGGCAACAAGGAACAAAAAACCCCAGCAGTTTTCTTTATTTTGAAATGCATATGTGTTGTGGTAGATAGATAGATCTATATATATATTGTATGTATATATATATAAAATAATTGCCTATTACAGTGGTACCTTGAGACTCGAGTTTAATTCATTCTGTAACTGAGCTCATAAGTCAATCAACTCGTATAGCAAACAAATTTCTCCCATTTAAAATAACTGAAATACATTTAATTCATTCCAGCCCTGTAAAACATCCCCAAACCATCCTAAATATGAAAAAAGACATGTTTTTAATAAACACACATGTATACTTTACCAATGCATAACAAAATATATGAAATAAAAGAAAAAAGTGTTATTTAGTATTGTATTCTTACCTTGGAGACAGACGAGTGTGGCTAACGGAGGTGAATGGCAGAGGAGGAGGGAGGGAGGAAGGGATGCAGGCACTATAGACACATAAACTAAAACTGCACTTTCTCAACATTAATGTAAACTAAAACTGCATTTTCTTTACTTTAAACAAAACTAAAACTGCACTTTCTTTACTTAAAATGAAAGCACAAAAACCTAATTGTAAAAAAATGCACTTTCTTAACTTTAACTTAACATAAGCTTAACATTACGTATTTTTCATTTAATCATCACCTGTTTTTGCCTTTTTGGCTGCACTTTCGGCACTTTCACTTGCAGGACTTTTATAAAAATCTATCTGAAGAGGTTTGCTTTTGTCTGCCTTTTAAAATGTTACGGAAATGTGACAAATAAGTGTCTAAAAAGTGCTAAAGGGCCCTGGCTGGTTGGCTTGATGGTAGAGCGTCGTCTGGCGTACAGGAGTCCCGGGTTCGATTCCCGTCCAGGGCACACAGGAGAAGTACCCATCTGCTTCTCCACCCCTCCCCCTCTCCTTCTTCTCTGTCTCTCTCTTCCCCTCCCACAGCCAGGGCTCCATTGGAGCAAAGTTGGCCTGGGCGCTGGGGGTGGCTCTGTGGCCTCTGCCTCAGGCACTAGAATGGCCCTGGTTGCGGCAGAACAATGCCCCAGATGGGCAGAGCATTGCCCCCTGGTGGGCATGCCTGGTGGTTCCCGGTCAGGCACATGTGGGAGTCTGTCTGACTGCCTCCCCATTTCCAACTTCGGAAAAATACCAAAAAAAAAAAAAAAAAAATTAGTGCTGAAGCATGACCAGTTGAAACATTTTCTGGGTGTTTCTTTTCAATGAAACTTGAAAGCTTCTCCCACATTGCCAGAATGTCTTTAATTTTACTTGTACAAATCGCTTCCTCTGACTCTACTTCCTCCTCACTACTAATCTCTTGCAGAAGCTCCATATGTTGCATCATCTGTAGCTCCTTCAACTCCTCAGTTGACAGTTCCTCTTCATGTTCCTCCACAAACTCATTTACGTCACCCTCATGTACCTCCAGACCCATCAACTTTCCAAGAGACACAATCTCCTCAAATGCTTCTACCTTGGTCTCAGTCTCCGGTTCAAATCCTTAGAAGTCCCTGTCTACAACAACATCAGGCCATAAATATTTCCATGCTGAGTTCAAGGTTCTTCTTGTAACCTCTTGCCATGCCAAGTAAACAATGCATAAACATATCACAATGTTGTAGTGATCTTTCCAAAACTCTTGAAGGGTTAGATTTGTATTCTCAGTCACCTCAAAGCAGCAGCAAAACAAGTGCTTTGTGTAAAGCTTTTTAAAGTTGGAAATGACCTGCTAATCCATAGGTTGCAAGATTGAAGTCATGTTGGGTGGGAGGTAGAGGATTTTCACGAATTTGAAATCATAGCGAATGTCATCTTCACGACCAGGTGGGTGGGCTGTAGCATTTTCAAGAATTAGTAATGCTTTCATCGTGAGTTTATTTTCTTGAAAATATTTCTTCACTGCAGGACCAAAGATGAGATTTACTCATTCAATAAAAAACTGCCGTGTAACCTATGCCCTACATTATTGGCGTGCCACATAACCTGCAGTTTTTCTTTAAGAATCTTGTTAGTCTTAAAGGCTCAAGGATTTTCGGAATGATACACTAGCAGTGGCTTTACTTTACAGTCACTGCTATTTACACACAAAGCAAGAGTCAGACGGTCCTTCATGTTTATATGGCCTGGCAGCTTCTTCTCCTCTGTGGTAATGAAAGTCCTCCAAGACATTTTTTTCCAAAACAATCCTATTTCATCACAGTTGAACACTTGTTGGGGGATACAGCCTTCTTTTGCGATAAGCGCAGCAAAAAGTGCGAAGTACTCCTCAGCTGACTTAACGTCAGCACTTGCAGCTTCACCATGCCTCACCACCAAGTGGATGCCAGATCTCTTCTTGAAATTTTCAAACCAGCCGTGACTTGCCTTAAACGTATCTTCTGCCTCCTCTTTTAAAGTTGATAGTTCTTTCTTCTTCAAGTCGCTGTAAATAATATGTGCCTTTTCGCATTTTATAGTCTCCGTCACTATATTTCCTGCCAGCTCTTTCTCTTTCGCCCACACCAGCAGAAGCTTCTCCATTTCTTCATGGATATTTGTCCTTAATTGGGAAAGAATTGTAATTCCTTTCACTGGATTTGCACTTTTGGTGGCATCCTTTTGTTTAAGGATGGCACAAATTGTAGATGTATTGCAGTCGTACAGCCTTGCCAGTTAAATCTCTTGTACACCACGCTCATGTTTTTCTATTATTTCTTGCTTTACTTCCAGCGACACCATTCTCTTCTTCTCACCACTGTCCTTTACACTCACTTTCTCCAGCCCCATGATAGCACACAAAAATGTTAGTAAAATACTAAGAAAAATACGGACCGAGTCACAGCTCGTATCTTTTTTTTTTTTTAATAAATTTTTATTAATGGTAATGGGATGACATTAATAAATCAGGGTACATATATTCAAAGAAAACATGTCTAGGTTATTTCGTCATTAAATTATGTTGCATACCCCTCGCCCAAAGTCAGATTGTCCTCCGCCACCCTCTATCTAGTTCTCTGTGCCCCTCCCCCTCCCCCTAACTCTCTCCCTCCCTCCCTCCGATGTCCTCCCTCCCCCCACCCCTGGTAACCACCACACTCTTGTCCATGTCTCTTAGTCTCATTTTTATGTTCCACCAATGTATGGAATCATGTAGTTCTTGTTTTTTTCTGATTTACTTATTTCACTCCATATAATGTTATCAAGATCCCACCATTTTGCTGTAAATGATCTGATGTCATCATTTCTTATGACTGAGTAGTATTCCATAGTGTATATGTGCCACATCTTCTTTATCCAGTCTTCTATTGAAGGGCTTTTTGGTTGTTTCCATGTCTTGGCCACTGTGAACAGTGCTGCAATGAACATGGGGCTACATGTGTCTTTACGTATCAATGTTTCTGAGGTTTTGGGGTATATACCCAGTAGAGGGATTGCTGGATCATAAGGTAGTTCTATTTTCAGTTTTTTGAGGAACCGCCATACTTTCCTCCATAATGGTTGTACTACTTTACAGTCCCACCAACAGTGGATGAGAGTTCCCTTTTCTCCGCAGCCTCTCCAACATTTGCTATTACCCGTCTTGTTGATAATAGCTAATCCAACAGGGATGAGGTGGTATCTCATTGTAGTTTTGATTTGCATTTCTCTAATAACTAATGAAGCTGAGCATCTTTTCATATATCTGTTGGCCATTTGTATCTCTTCCTGGGAGAAGTGTCTGCTCATGTCCTCTTCCCATTTTTTTATTGGATTGTTTGTTTGTTTGTTGTTGAGTTTTATGAGTTCTTTGTAAATTTTGGATATTAGGCCCTTATCTGAGCTGTTGTTTGAAAATATCATTTCCCATTTAGTTGGCTGTCTGTTTATTTTGATATCAATTTCTCTTCCTGAGCAAAAACTTTTTATTCTGATGTAGTCCCATTCATTTATCTTTGCCTTCACTTCTCTTGCCATTGGAGTCAAGTTCATAAAATGTTCTTTAAAACCCAGGTCCATGAGTTGAGTACCTATGTCTTCTTCTATGTACTTTATTGTTTCAGGTCTTATATTTAGGTCTTTGATCCATTTTGAATTAATTTTAGTACACGGAGACAGGCTGTAGTCGAGTTTCATTCTTTTGCATGTGGCTTTTCAGTTTTCCCAACACCATTTGTTGAAGAGGCTTTCTTTTCTCCATTGTGTGTTGTTAGCCTCTTTATCAAAGATTATTTGACCATATATATGTGGTTTTATTTCTGGGCTCTCTATTCTGTTCCATTGGTCTGAGTGTCTATTTTTCTGCCAATACCATGCTGTTTTGATTATCATGGCCCTATAATATAGTTTAAAGTCAGGTATTGTAATGCCCCCAGCTTCATTCTTTTTCCTTAGGATTGTTTTGGCTATTCGGGGTTTTTTATAGTTTCATATAAATCTGATGATTTTTTGTTCCATTTCTTTAAAAAATGTCATAGGAATTTTGATGGGAATTGCATTAAATTTATATATTGCTTTGGGTAATATGGCCATTTTAATTATATTTATTCTTCCTATCCAAGAACAAGGAATATTTTTTCATCTCATTTTGTCTTTTTCTATTTCTCTTAATAATGCCTTGTAGTTTTCATTATATAGGTCCTTTACATTCTTTGTTATGTTTATTCCTAGGTATTTTATTTTTTTTGTTGCAATCGTGAAGGGGATTATTTTTTTGAGTTCGTTTTGTAATATTTCATTGTTGGCATATAGAAAGGCTATGGACTTTTGTATGTTAATTTTGTATCCTGCGACCTTACTGTATTGGTTTATTGTTTCTAATAATCTTTTTTGTGGAGTTCTTCGAGTTTTCGATGTATAGGATCATATCATCAGCAAAAAGTGATACCTTTACTTCTTCTTTTCTGATATGAATGCCTTTCATTTCTTTGTCTTGTCTGATTGCTCTGGCCAGAACTTCTAGCACCATGTTAAATAAGAGTGGAGAGAGTGGACAACCCTGTCTTGTTCCTGATTTAAGGTAGAAAGTCCTCAGTTTTATGCCGTTTAATAGGATGTTGGCTGATGGTTTATCATATATGGCCTTTATCATGTTGAGATATTTTCCTTCTATACCCATTTTGTTGAGAGTCTTAAACATAAAATTGTGTTGTATTTTATCGAAAGCCTTTTCTGCATCTATTGATAAGATCATGTGGTTTTTGTTCTTTGTTTTGTTGATATGGTGTATTACGTTAACCGTTTTACGTATGTTGAACCATCCTTGAGATTCTGGGATGAATCCCACTTGATCATGATGTATTATTTTTTTAATATGTTGTTGTATTCGGTTTGCCAGTATTTTGTTTAGTATTTTAGCATCTGTATTCATTAGAGATATTGGTCTGTAGTTTTCTTTCTTTGTGCCATCCTTGCCAGGTTTTGGTATGAGGGTTATGTTGGCCTCATAAAATGTGTTTGGAAGTATTGCTTCTTCTTCAATTTTTTGGAAGACTTTGAGTAGAATAGGAACCAAGTCTTCTTTGAATGTTTGATAGAATTCACTAGTATAACCGTCTGGGCCTGGACTTTTATTTTTGGGGAGTTTTTTAATAGTTTTTTTCTATTTCCTCCCTGCTGATCGGTCTGTTTAGGCTTTCTGCTTCTTCATGACTCAGTCTAGGAAGGTTGTATTGTTCTAGGAATTTATTCATTTCTTCTAGATTGTTGTATTTGGTGGCATATAATTTTTCATAGTATTCTACAATAATTCTTTGTATATCTATGATGTCTTTGGTGATCTCTCCTCTTTCATTTTGGATTTTATTTATTCGAGTCCTGTGCCTTTTTTCCTTGGTGAGTCTTGCCAAGGGTTTGTCAATTTTGTTGATCTTTTCAAAGAACCAGCTCCTTGTTTTATTGATTTTTTCTATAGTTTTTCTGTTCTCTATTTCATTTATTTCTGCTCTGATTTTTATTATCTCCTTTCTTCGGCTGGTTTTGGGTTGTCTTTGTTCTTCTTTTTCTAGTTCCTTAAGGTGTGAAGTTAAGTGGTTTACTTCGGCTCTCTCTTGTTTGTTCATATAGGCCTGAAGTGATATGAACTTTCCTCTTATTACTGCTTTTGCTGCATCCCAGAGATTCTGATATGTCGTATTTTCATTTTCATTTGTCTGTATATATCTTTTGATCTCTGCGCTTATTTCTTCTTTGACCCATTCATTTTTTAGAAGTATGTTCTTTAGTTTTCACATTTTTGTGGGGTTTTCCCCCTCTTTTTTGCAGTTGAATTCTAGTTTCAAGGCTTTGTGATCAGAAAATATGCTTGGTACAATTTCAATTTTTCTAAATTTGCTGATATTGTCTTTGTGGCCCAACATATGGTCAATTCTTGAGAATGTTCCATGTACACTAGAGAAAAATGTGTACTCTGTCGCTTTGGGATAAGTGTCCTGTAGATGTCTATCATATCCAGGTGTTCTAGTATTTCGTTTAAGGCCACTATATCTTTATTGATTCTCCATTTGGATGACCGATCTAGAGCCGTCAGCGGTGTATTGAGGTCTCCAAGTATGATTGTATTTTTGTTAGTTTTTGTTTTAAGGTCAATAAGTAGCTGTCTTATATATTTTGGTGCTCCTTGGTTTGGTGCATATATATTAAGGATTGTTATGTCTTCTTGATTCAACTTCCCCTTAATCATTATGAAATGACCATTTTTGTCTCTGAGTACTTTTTCTGTCTTGTAGTCAGCATTATTAGATATGAGTATTGCTACACCTGCTTTTTTTGGGGTGTTGTTTGCTTGGAGTATTGTTTTCCAGCCTTTCACTTTGAATTTGTTTTTATCCTTGTTGCTTAGATGTGTTTCTTGTAGGCAGCATATAGTTGGATTTTCTTTTTTAATCCATTCTGCTACTCTGTGTCTTTTTATTGGTAAGTTTAATCCATTTACATTTAGTGTAATTATTGACACTTGTGGGTTTCCTACTGCCATTTTATAAATTGCTTTCCGTTAGTTTTGTATCTTGTTTGATTCTTCTCTTTTGTTTTTCTATCATTTGTTTTTGTTTGTTTGTGTTCCATACTTCTTTCCTCTGTTGCTACCTTTTTTAAGTCAAGTGTTTTTGTGGTGGTTTTTTCAAGGGTGGTTACCATTAAGTAATGAAAAGGGTACCTACCATATTCATTGTAGTACCCTATCTTATGAGTATTTCTGCACTTCATCGTCCTTTGCTACTGTTAATCTCCATCCTCTCCCCCCTTTTTTTCCTTTGTTGTCACAGTTTAAGTTTGGTTTTATTGTGTTCTTGGTGAAGCTGTTACTTGTGGTGTTGTTTTCTTTTGTTCTTTGAATCTGGTTGGAAAACCCCCTTTAGTATTTCCTGGAGTGGGGGCTTTCTGCTGATAAATTCTCTCATCTTTTCTGTATTTGTGAATGTTTTTATATCTCCTTCGTACTTGAAGGATAGCTTTGATGGGTATAGTATTCTTGGCTGAAAGTTCCTCTCTTTCAGGGCTTTAAATATTGGGGTCCCCTCTCTTCTAGCTTGTAGAGTTTCTGCTGAGAAATCTGATGATAATCTAATAGGCCTTCCTTTATATGTTGTACTCTTCTTTTCCCTGGCTGCCTTGAGAATTTTTTCTTTGTCATTGGTTTGTGTCATCTTTATTATGATGTGCCTTGGAGTGGGTTTGTTGGGGTTAAGAAAACTCGGTGTTCTGTTTGCTTCTTGAATTTGAGGCTTTAGTTCTTTCCACAGGCTTGGGAAATTCTCGTCTATTATTTGTTTGAGTATATTCTCCATTCCATTTTCTTTCTCTTCTCCCTCTGATATACCTATTATTCTTATGTTATTCTTTCTGATGGAGTCAGACAATTCCTGTAGGGCTTTCTCGTTTTTTATTATTTTTGAGTCTCTTTCTTCTTCTCTCTGTTGTGCCTCAAGTTGTTTGTCTTCTATTTCACTAATCCTATCTTCTATCTGGGCTGTTCTGTTAGCTAAGCTTGTTACCTCGTTTTTCAGCTCGTGAATTGAGTTTTTCATTTCTGTTTGATTTGTTTTTATAGTTTCAATTTCCTTGGTAATATATTCTTTGTGTTCATTGAGTTGTTTTCTGATCTCCCTATATT
Organism: Saccopteryx bilineata; assembly: GCF_036850765.1. Classification (NCBI taxonomy): domain Eukaryota; kingdom Metazoa; phylum Chordata; class Mammalia; order Chiroptera; family Emballonuridae; genus Saccopteryx; species Saccopteryx bilineata. Next base: position 54,273,389 of record NC_089499.1, on the reverse strand, counting down.
GCCTTTCTGTGTTTTCTTGTATATCTCTGAGTATTTTTAAGATTTCTATTTTAAATTCTCTGTCATTTAGCTCCAATGCTTCCAATATATTAAGTCTTTTCTCCATAGATTTTTCCACATCTATTTGTGTTACCTCTCTTTCTTTTGTATCCATAATATTCGATTTCCTATTTCTTATTGGCATCTGAGGGTGGTCTTGTTGATAGCACACAGGCGCAATCCCTCCGTGGCTTGAATGAACATCCCTGCAGTAGTTAACTTCCTCCACACCCTCGTCTCTCAGATTCAAGTGATAACAGTCCTTTCGCTTTCAGTTTGTGTGGAACTCCGGAATGCTCTGAGGATAAATTTTTCTGTTTCTAGTTGATAAATTTGTTGAGATTTGGGGGAGATCTGTCGGACGCCCTGCTCATGGCTCCATTTTCGTGACGTCACTACAGCTCGTATCTTTAAAAAAAAAATTGTATATTGGTCTGCTTGTATCTCAAGGTACCAGTGTATATACATATAAATATATTATATATAATATATAGATAAATATTTAATATATATAATATAATATGGGTTAAAACTTGGTGCTAAACTGTGATAAAAGTATCACAGTTTATTATGTTGATGAAATGTGTGTTCTTGAGACTCCAAAATATTTTGTACCACATGGAGAATATAGATTAGCAGTTATTTTCATTTGCAGATATTAGTTGGTTAACAACTTCACATTTAATCTATTACTTTTATAGAGATATGCATTTTATTGATTGAATTCCTGCTTAAAAGTTTTATAAAACCATCATTTTCTGCAGGAAATAGTTTTCCTAGAGGGTTCTAAAGCTCTCCTTTTCATAACAAAAAACAGCAGCTTTGTAATTTCTTATTGTATTATTTTATAGTATTTCCTTTGTAGAGGAAAATTAATAAACATTAATACAGATACTTGCCAGGACTTTCTTGGAGAACTCAGAGCCATTTGAAAAAATCAGTATCCAGAAGTGAGGGAAATCTTTTGTTCATTTCTTTCTGGGTACTTCCTTCCACCCCCATTACATTGGTTACTTAGTTTTCTTGAGTGAGTTTTACTGGATATTTTGCAATAAAATTCCCATGCACATTCCTTGGAAAATACAGTTTTCTCCATGCAATTTATTTATTTATTTATTTATTTTGATTTATTGTGTTTACATGGATTCATGTCCCATCGAATATAACTCCCTCCCCCCTTCCCTATGTCCCCCTTTATACTTCCCTTGCCCCCTTACCCTCAACACCCTCCCCCCTACCCTCTAGGATTTGCTGTCCTGTTATCTATATCTCTGTGTTATGTATATATAATTTCACATATCCATTTACCTTTTCTGATTCCATCCCCCCATCCCCTTTCCTTCTGATAGCTGTCCCTCTGGTCCCTGTGATCCCTCCTCTGCCTCTATTCTGTACCTCAGTTCACTTTGTTCATTAGATTCCACATGTAAGTGAGATCATATAATATTTGTCTTTCTCTGCCTGGCTTATTTCACTTATCATAATAGTCTCCAGATTCATCCATGCTGTTACAAAAGGTAAGATTTCCTTCTTTTTCATGACCTTATAGTATTCCCTTATGTATATGTACCACCGTTTTTTAATCCACTCGTCCACTGATGGACATTTGGGCTGTTTCCAGATCTTGGCTATTGTAAACAATGCTGCAATAAACATGGGGGTGCATTTCTCCTTTTGAGTCAGTGAT